>NW_022680557.1:107500-127774 GCF_009764315.1 Trachypithecus francoisi | reverse complement strand
TTCCTACACCATGTTATTTTTTATCTATTTCCCAACTTTTTGTTATTGGATCTCTCCACCAAACCAGTTGTTCAACTTCTGTCTTTGCAGCTATTTTCTGCAGATGCTGTTCTGCTGATAGCCACTGGCCTTTAGGGAGGCTCCAAAAATTTAAAGTCAATAATGCTAGATTCAGTTGCATATGTGGAGTCCCATAGTTCCTGTCTCCCGCTTCTGTTTTTGTAATTGCCATTTTAGGGAGACACCCATATGTTCCACAAAGTCTGGTCCTTGTGAATTATATGGATGCCAGTGATATGTTTAGTATTCCATTGAGAGAAAAATGTAGTAATAGTTTGACTAGTATATCCTGGGACATTCTCCATTTTAACCAAAGCTGGAATGCCTGTGTTTCCAAGGCATTGCAGAAGATTCCATTCAACAGAGGCAGAAGATTCCCTTGTTTGACAGGTAGTCCAAACAAAGTGAGAAAATGTATCTCCACACACATACACATAGGCCAATTTACCAAAAGAAGAAACATGCGTGACATTCATTTTCCAAAGACAGTTTGGTTCCAATCCATGGGGGTTAATGACCCCAGTAAAGGATGGAGAATGAATCATTTGGCAGGTTGGGCATCGTTGAATAATGACTCTAGCCTCTTTCCAAATAATATTATATCTTCATCTAAGACCAGAGGCATTTACATGAGTCAAAGTGTGAAAGTGTTTAGCATTAAATAATGCCATGGCAGCTAAGTGGTCAGCCACTTTATTCGCTGTAGTTAAAGGTCCTGGAAGGGATGTATGAGTTTTAATATGAATGATGTAAAGGGCTACATTCTGTTCCTAACTGTGGTTTGTAACTGGGTAAACAAAGTCATCAATTGTTAATTTGTATGAAATCATAACTGAACATTTTCAATTAATTGTGTGAAATGACTCATATATGAAGAATCATAAATTACATTGGCAGGCAACTCAAAAGCAGTCAGCACCTCAATTACAATTACAAGCTCTAACTTTTGAGCTGTAGTATAGGGATTCTTGAAAACTTTACATTTAGATTAAGAATAAGAAGCTTTAGCATTACTAGAGCCATCTGTAAAAATATTTTCAGCACCTTCAATTGGTTTAAATTTAGTTATTCTAGAGAGAATCCTATTAGTTAATTTTAAAAATTGAAATAATTTTGTTTTTGGAAAGTGATTATAAAGAACATCTAGGAAATCAGCTAAATGGGTTTGCCAAGTAAGACTTTATTAAGGCATCTTGCATTTGTGCAAGAGTGACAATAATTTGTCCAGAATCATATCCATGTAATTTGAGATCTCCCATTTCCTATCAGAGTAGCAATTGATCTAAATAAGGAATTAGTGTCTATGAATTATTACGTGGAAGAAAAAGCCATTGTACCAAGTCCTTCTCTTGGACAATAACACCAGTAGGTGAATGCTGAGTCAGAAAAATCAGTAAGTCTAAAGTCTTTTCTGGATCTAGTCTATTTATTTGAGCCTTATGCACTTGCTTTTCAATCAGCTGTAACTCTGCCTTAGCCTCCTTTGTGATTTGCCAAGGGCTAGTGAGACTAGGCTCTCCTCTAAGGATAGAAAATAGATTACTCATCTCATAGTAGAAATGTCTAGAGCAGGTGTTATTTCAATTAATGTCCCCTAGTAATTATTGAAAGTCATTTAATGTTTTCAGTTGATGCCTATGTAGGGTTACTTTCTGTGGCACCATTGTACTGCTAATGTCTCTAGGTAAGAGTAAGGGATAGTAGATTGAATTTTATCAGGAGCCATGATTAAACCAGCATAAGAAATCGAGTTTTGCAAGTGATCATAACATTGGAATAATATTTTCCGTTGGGGCAGCACAAATCATATCATCTGTATAATGAATAATGTAACACTGAAAATCTTTTATGAGTAGGTTCAATTGCTTGTACAACATAACTCTGAAAAGTTGTTGGACTATATAATATGCCTTGTGGTGACACTTTCCAATGAAAATGCTTAGCAGCAGGTTTTTGTTTGCTTCAGGAACTGTAAATGCAAACCATTCACAGTCTTTCTCAGCTAAGGAGATAGTAAGGAAGCAGTCTTTAAATCTAGACTATTAAAGGCCATGTTTTGGAATCATAACAGGAGAAGGGAATTCTGGCTGCAGTGTCCCCATGGGTTGTGTGACTGAATTAATGGCTCTAAGGTCTGTCAATTTCTCCATTTACCTGATTTTTTTTCTGAAAAACAAAATCTGAGAATTCTGGGGAGAAAATGTTGGAGCTATGTGTCCTTTTTCTAACTGTTCACTAACTAAGTTCTGTAAAGCCTCCGGTTTCTCTTCACTTAGCAGCCATTGTTCTATCAAAATTGGCTTGTCTGTTAACCATTTTAAAGGTATAGGATCTGGAGGCTTAACAATGGCTGCCATTAAAAATGATATCCTAAACCTTGATGAGAATTCTGTCCTTCCACTTGAAGAGGTTTCTTTTATCCTGGTAAGTTTTTTCATAATACCATGCCAGGCACATACCCCATCTGTTGCATCATATGTTGACTTTGAGGGCTATATAATTGTTCTGGAATTAACACTTGTGCTCCTCATTGCTATAATACATTTCTTCCCTATAAACTTATAGGCACAGAAGTTACAATTGGTTGAATAGTCCCAGATTGTCCATCAGGTCCTTCACAATGCAAAATATAACGGCTTTGATATACTTCAGTTGCTTTACCAACTCCAACCATGTTTAAATTGAGTGGGTTGAATTGGGCATGCAGACGACCAGTGCTGTAGAGAAATGATTGAATGTCCACTCCTGTATCTACCAATCCTTTAATTTTTTTTCCCTGAATAGTTATTTCACAGGTAGAATGTTTACAATAGTTTGATTCACCCAATAATCTGCTTTGCCTTGTTTATTTTTGGTTTCAGATCCTTCTGTTCACTTAGTTTCACTTTTCTCCATTTCCACATATGGCACAATCAGGAGCAGTGCTATATGCTCTTCTGGCTCTGCTTTCCAGGGAACAGAAGTAGATATAACAATTTGAATTTCCCCATTGTAATCTGAATCCATGACTCCCCATCTGCACTTGTACTTGTACTCCATTTAAATTTAAACTAGGCCTACCTACAAGTAATCCTACCATCCCCACTGGCAAGGGTCCACAATCTCCTGTTGGCATTTTTTGCAGGATTTCCCCAGGAAGAAGACTCACAGCTTTTGTGCAGCATAATCTACTGTGGCACTAATGGCTGTGATGGGAACAGGCATGGTACAGGGGTGAGGGAAGGACCTGAGCCAGAAATGCACCAGTTTGGAACAGGCCCTGGACAGTCCCCTCAAGTCATTTCCCAAAATCAGGTTCTCATCTTTTTCAAACTTAGAATGACACTTTTAGCCCAGTGTTTTCTTTTTTTGCATTTTGGACATATTGCAGGTTCAGGAGTTTTCTTTTTTTCCCTCAAATGGTCTTGCTGATTTTTTTCTACATTCTTTTTAGTGTAACCATGCTTCCCACAGTTAAAACAAACTCCAGGAAATGGAGCATTTACTTTACCCACTCTCACTCTTGCCATAGTAGCCTTATTCAGATTACCTCCGATACCAACATAAGCTTTAATATAGGCAACTAAATGTGCTTTTCCTCTAATAGGTCACAGAACAGCTTTCCACTAAGGATTGGCATTGCTGAAAACTAATAACAACAACACTATATCCTGAGCAGTCAAATCTGCAACCACCTTTTTGAACGACTCCTGTAACTTGGCTATAAATCTGCATATGGTTATTTTGGCCCCTGTTTGATAGCACTAAGGGTATTGTTTTCCTCTTGAAGTGATTTTTTATCAAGTTCTAATGCACATGCCTCTACACTAGTCTATGGAATCATCCTGCATGACCACTTGTGCATCTAAACCAGCCTAGCCACTGACCCTCAAAAGTTGGTCTGCGGTTATATTAATTTGAGGTTTGTCCTGGGTGTTGCAAGCAGCCTGAATGGAAGTTTCATCTGCTCACCAAATTTTAAAATGTAAGAATTGAGCAGGAGTTAAATAATCTCAAGTAAGAGCATCCTAGTCAGTAGAAATCATCCACCTGGAGACAGAAACATTCTTTAACAGTCCACATTACAAAAGAGAACATGGTCCATATTGATTAATAACTTATTTACATTCTTTACATATTTTAAAAGGAAAAGATTCATTCCCCTGTTGATCAGTTGGGTATATTCTAACAGATACTGCCAAGGATCCATATCACCCTCTCCAGCTTACTGAATGCCTGCCTGAATAGAACTGAGAGTGGTTGCTTGAGGTGCTAGTTGAACAGTCAGTAGGGAGACTGCTTTTCTGCCAGTGTCCTCTGGAAAAAAGATCTGAAGCCTCAGGCCACTTCGTTTCTTCAAAATAATGAGGGGTACAGAGGGGAGGGGATGAACCTCTTCCTCCTTTGCCACTTGAGCTGGCAGGCAAACCTGTTCTCTCACCTCTTCTGTTACTTTATTATACTCTCCTTCTTCCTCTGATCTTCCTCCTCATTATCTGTGTGGAATGGCTCCAAGGTTGAACAAACCAGAGCAAACACTGACCATAGAGTTATAGAAACATCCTCAGCACCATCCTTACATGCCTTTTTCAGTGTGCTGCCTACCTTTCCCCAGACTTCTACGTTCTTAGTTTCTTGGTCAGGAAAACAGGGGTAATATTTCCCTACCACAAAACAAAACTACATAAGTTGGTAGTGCTTACCTTCACTTCCCCATTTCCAAGGAGCTGCCAAAGCTGACTCAAATAAGCCTCATGCCTGCTCAACTCTTGTTACATGATGCTTCCAAGCTCCCCTTCTTTCTTACCACAGGGATTGCTTAAGGTACTCAGATGTCCTCCAGTGTAGTTCCACTTCAACTCAGGTTTGAGCCCCCATGTTGGGTGCCACTTGCCAAAACCTGTTCAGTTGTGGAGACCTTAACCTAGTAGTGCTAGAGGAATAAAAACAAAGACACAGAAATAGATTACAAAGTGTGAAAGAGAGGGCTAACAGCCTTCAGAGCTGACATCCATGAGCTCTGACCCACATATTTATTGGCAGTAAGCCAGTGATAAGTATTGTTTCTATAGATTGTAGATTAACTAAAAGCATTTCTTACAGGAAACAAAGCCTTCTTAGCGAGGAGCAGAGAAACAGGCTTTGATTGATTATCTGCAGCAAAAGCACGTTGTTAAGACACAGGCTGCTCATGTTATTGTTTGTTGTTTTAGCAGTTTTCCACTCCAGGTGGGCCAGGCATTCATTGCCCTGCTGCAGCAAACCAACAATTTCTACCAGTGTGGGTGGTAGTCATCATGAGTATGTCACACTGCTGCAGAAATCCTATTTATGGCCAGTTTTTTTAAAACATGTTTATGACAGGCTTAGGACCTGTTCCCAGCATGTCATAAGTACCTACACTTATTTGCTGTGACTCTTTTACCTGGATCCTGTGCTAAGGGATTCTTGTGGCATATCTCAGGACCCAGCATCAAGACGATGTGGCTCTTCTGCCTGCTTTCAGCTCATATGTTAGATTGCATCATATACCTCAGGACACCTAGGTGATATGACTCTTCTCTTATGCCTGAACCGTGTCTACTTGGGACATTGGACCGTATATTAACCTGTGTGCTAAGTGATGTGATTCTTTTCCTTTGCCTGAGTTTTCACAATGGTGTGATGTGATATATTGCTAAGCCCAATGTTTAGGGACTATGATTCTACTTTTTTCCCCAACCATGCCCATGAAAAGAGTTTGATGTATTGCAAAGTGCAATATCAGATGGTGTCTCTCTTCAGCTGGGGTTCTGCATAAAGAAAGAATTATGGCATATTGCTGGGTTCCCTTCCCTGATAATGTAACTGTCCTGCATGTGTCAGAGCAACAGAAAGTAATTTTACATATTTTGGGCTGATTATATAGATGTTTTTGCTCTCATCTTCCCCCCCCCCCACATTTGGAACTGTGTCATATTTCCAGGTTCAGCACTCAGTTAATGTAGCTCTTATTTCTAGACCCAGCCTAGAGAGGACCCTGTAATGTATTGTTTGGCACAGCACCTAAGGTGTGCTACCCTTCTGCCATGTCTTTTTTCTACAAGTGGAATGATGAAATTTAGATTACTACAGTTCCCAGACATGATGATCAAGTTAAATTGGGATCACACCAATAGCAGATATTTTGCCTCTCATCACTACACTTTGGGGAATATGTAAGGTTATGTGTGGCATATTTATGCAAAGCTAACAGAAGTTTCCATCACTCACTCATAGCCTATGAACTTTCTGGGTGGTAAAAATATTTTCATAAAAGGCCCAGAAAAAGGTTAAGATTGTGCTTCTTGATGACACAGGCATGTGAGAGCAAAAGTTATCACCATCCCACACTTACAAAGCCCAGTGTGGAAGTTCTGAGTCTAGTAAGTAAACAAAGTACAGTGATGCAATTGTGACTTTCACATGTGAACTTTCCTACAGGTGAAATAGTGATTCATTTCTGGACACAGATCAGATATAATAATGGGACTACTGTCTGAACCCACAGTATAAGAGACATGTTGATTATCATAACTGGGTTTAGGGCAATATGTAGGACTGTGTCAATATAAGCATGTAGGCAACAGAGATGTTTGCAACTCTCATTCAGGTTGCATAAAGCCTCTGGATGTTACAGAGTGTGTTATCTGATTACCCATAACACACATACGATTGTGATTCATATACATATCAAGTTGAGAGTTAAAGGTGTCACACAAAGAGATGAGTAGACTGTCGTATCACTAGGTCTAGTTCTTGGTATTGAGACAATTTGGTTTACATTTGTATTGTGAAATATACTTGTGTCTGTATCGTAATAATGTGACTCTTCTGTTCTGACACATCCAAAAGGGGATATAACATATTTCTAGTCTTATCAGCTATGTTATATGTCTCTCCTTCTAGTGCCCTGCCCACAGGGAACACTGTGATATATTGGTAGATATATCATCTAGGTAATGTGACTCCATTCCTGACTGGATCCTGTTCACTAAAGAAATTGTGATATACCACTGAATGCAAAATCTATGTGATGTGACTCTCCTCTTTTTCCTGGACTATGCCAGATAGAAAATTATATCATATTGCTGAGCCCAGCGCCTAGAGATTGTGACTATCCACTATTTTTTCACCCTCTATACAGTGGGCTTAATGACATATTATTTGAGACTGCTCTCAGTTGATATGATGCTTATGACTGACTCCTGCCTACAAAGGAGATTATAATGTGTCCCTGACTCAGTACCCAGATGATGTAACTCTTCTGTCTTGTCTCTGTCCAAAGGTGAAATTGTGACATATGCCTGGATTCAGCTCATATACATGATAATAACCCTCAGACTTAGACCCAGCCAGGGGAGATATTTCTACTCTAATAGCCAGTTTTATGGTCATGGGTAAAGTCCCAGATTTCCCATCTGTGAACATTCACAGAAAAGACTGCTATTCATTAATATCGCATAAAATCTGAGAGGTACAAAGAGTGTTGTAACAGGCACCAGCAACCACCTGCTACTGTTACACTTGGAGGCACACTCAGCTAGCACAAGTGTCATTCTCACACATGAAAAGAGCCTACAAATGAGGTACTAAATCTCGCACACATAAGCAACTAAATATTGAAATTGTTACTCTCATAAATGCATCTGAACCACATGTAGTTTTGTGATGTTTGAACCATCATTCAGTAGATCTGTGGTGCTTTGAATCACCTGCTGGAACACAATCTTCAAGAGGTTCTTATACATGAATCTTGCCCATTGTTGGCATTGTGACTCTTGTATTTAGACTCAAATTATAGAAGGTGTTGCCTTTCATACTGGAAGCCAGGAGTTAGGCAGGACAATAACAGTTATATCTGAACAGTTTCCAGTGTGTAATTGAGAAGTATGACTTTGCACAGTATCTCAGTGGTTTGACTCCCCTTTCTAGATGCAGAGCACAATGGAAATTGTGACACACATGCATCAACCACCTAAGCAATGTATAGCACATTCTTTCGCAATGGGATAAAAGGCTCTTTTAATTATCACTGGGGCCAGCACCCAGCTGATATAAAATCTTGGTCTAAACTCTGCCTACAAAGTGAACTATGGCTTTATATACTTCTATCATGTAAGTGATGTGACTTCCTTCTACTAAATAGGCCCTGCATTTATAGTGATTTGTGACACATAACTTGGTACTGCACCCAGGTAATGTGACTTTTTCTTTTTGAAAGGGGGGTTTCTGCCAATAGAAAGTTTTCCAACATATACCTTGGCTCAGCACCTAAGTGATATTTCTTCTGTCTTATCTGACCCCTGACCAACAGAGGCATAGTGACATATTGCTGAACTAAGCATCAAGGTCACGTCACCCTTCTGCCTTGGTCCTGCACATAGGGGCCATTTTGAAATAAATCCAGGCCAATTGCCTAGGTGAATTCTGTCTCCTCTCCTGCTTATACCCTGTCATTGGGGAAATTTAGATATATCACTGAAACCAGCACTTAGGTTATGTGACACTTCTTCCACAGTCCTACCTACAAAATGTTTGTGGCATTTCACTGAACCACCACCCATTCAGTTGATATGACTTTCTTTTCTTTGCCCTGCCCACAGGTGATGTTTGCCATATACCTGAGACAAGATCAGAGACATGATAATGACTCTGGAAACTGAAGCCAAGACATGTGCAGAATGATGACACTTATCCCTGAACCTGTCCACAGATGTTATTGAGACATAAACTTATGTCCAGCTACTAAGTGACTTAATAATCCTGCCTAAATATAGCTTCAGATGGCATTTTGACATATACCTGGGCCAAGGACCTTGGTGATTTCACTGTCCTGTGTTAGCATTGTCCTCAGAAGGGATCATAACATATCTCTGGACCAATCATCTAAGTTATGTGACTCTTTTCCTGCCTGAATTCTGCTTCCAGGGAAGAGAGTAGCATTTATATCCACTGCATCCAAATGACATAACTCTCTTGCCTGGACCCTTTCAACAGGAGGCATTTTGACATCTTTGGACTTATCATGAACCCATATGATACGTTCCCCTTTCTGCCTGGACAAACTCCACAAGGGGCATTGTACCATAGAGCTGGGGCTAACACCTAAGTTTGGTAACTTTTCTTTAGTGCCCTACCTACAAAGAGAATATTGGAATATTTCTGACTTAGGATTTAGGTGATGTGGTTATCCTGCCTGTTTAATAACAACAGAGGGGACGTGGACATATACCCAGGCACAGCTAATAGGTATGAAAATGACTCTCATGTGTGGATCCAGTCAATAGGAAAAATTTTAATTCTTATCACTAGATTTAGAGACATGAATGATCTCCAGGATCTCCTTCTGGTGAAGAGGTCCCAGAAGATTATAACACTTACACATATTTTATAATATCTTTGGGTTGTATAGAGAGTGTCATAACAGGGCCTAGCACACAGGCCTTTTGAGTCCTTTATGCACACCTACTGACAGTAAGGACTTTCACTATCACAGATGAAGAAGGTGACTGTCCTACATGAAATAGGATGTGTGTGTTACTGTAATCTAATCCATATAATTTTTTTCCATCATGCCTGTGATATAAAGCTTTGCCAAGCACCTGCTTCATTTTACTCTTCAGACTGGTTCCAGACTACCTATGGGATTTTGATATCCACCTCAGCCAATCTTGAAGTGATATGACTCTTCTGCCTGGGCCTCACTTCTAGTAATAATTGTAACATCAATGTTGTTGGGGAAAACAGCCCCACACCACCCAGTGGGTACCCCAAGTCCCACAGAGACAAAGGAATCAGAAAGAGACAGAATAAGGGTTTAAAAGGCAGGTCCAGGGGACCAGAGCGTTGGAGGCCCGATCATGGCTCTGAGCTCTCGGTCTCCACCCAGTTTGTTGGTTTACAAGCTCTTTGTTCTTAGGGCAAATGGGAGGGTAAGAAGGGGTGAGGAAAAGGATTAACCAATGAAGGAGAACTTGTGAATCATTCGATAAGATGTGTAACAGTGGCAGTTTCTGTGAATTTCCTTGGGCAAAGATGTGTGTCTAAACTACTTAGTCTTTAACTTAATGGGATTGAAATGGGTGGGAGTGGGTTTCAGGAGAAGCCAAGATGTTTGATTATACTCCACTGCTTCAAGGGAGTGCTATTTCCCCGAGCAACCTGTGGCATGCCACTGAGCTCTTATGCTCTTGCGTCATAAACACAAGAAAGCAATAAGGAGACTTTTCTCCTCAGAGGCCTCCCATGGCTCCCCATGGTTGTCTCACACAGGAGAGACCAACTCTTCTGGCATCCCAGAAACTCTTTTTCACAAGTGTATCCATAACTTAAATAATGTTACATTCTTGCCTCCATCATGGCTACAGATATCATTGTGACGTATCACTGTGTCCATCACATAGAAGACATAACTCTCCTCTCTGGAATGGGTCCTGCACACAGGGCAAGCAGTGACATATTCCTAGGTCAGGCATACAGTTAATGATACTCTTTTGTCAGGGTCATGTCCAAAAGAGGGCATTTTTACATATCACAGGGCCTATTATGTAGGTGATATGACTCTTCTGCTTCCAGCCTGCCCACTTGAATAGTGGCACATTGCTAGGCCAGGCACAAAGGTGATGATCCTTTTATGTTAGGGCCATGGTTTAAGGAAAGCTTTGTGACATACATCTGGGCCTATCATCTAGATGACATGACTTCCTGCTTGACTGGCCCACATGGAGAACTGTGACATAGGGAAAAACCTGCACCTAGGTGATGTAACCCTTTTTCCTGGTTCCTTTTCGATGGAGACTTGTGAATATCTCTGGACCCAGGATCAGGTGATGAGGCTTTCCATCCTGTCTCCTGTTCACATATTACATTTTGAAATATACCTACAGAAGTGTCTAAGCTACATGATTCCTTTTTACTCCTGAGCCCTGCCTACTGGTGGCATTGGGCTGTATCTCTGAGTCTATGACCTAAGAGATGTGACGCTTCTTGTCTGGGCCTTTACAGTGGGAAGGGTGTGGCATATTGATGAGTCCATCACTTAGAAAATGTGACTGTCATCTTGTTGCTGAACCATGCCCATAAGCAGGACTTCTGCACTTGAATGATGTCACTATTCTGCCTAGGTCATGCATAAAGAGAGAATTATAGCATATTGCTCAGTCTAGCACCCTAATGATGTGACTCGTCTGCTGGTGCCAGAGCCACAGAAAGTATTTTGATGTATCCTTGGCCCATTCTGTAGGTGTTCTGGCTCTCATTACTTGGCTGGATTTTTTCTACATGTGGTTGTATCATATTACTGGCTGCAGCCCCCAGTATATGTGACTGTCTTTTTAGGTCCTGCCTAGAGAGCATATTGTGATATATTCCTTGGCACAGAACCTATGTCATGTTTACCTTCTGCCTAGTTTTTTAACTTGCTTCTATTCAAAGGCCTGTTGATCAACCTTATATTGAGATTCAGCCAATAGGAAATATTTTGCTTCTCAGCACTATGTTTAAGTCAATAGGTAAGGTTCTTCATTCCATATTTGCACAAAGCTCACAGAATTTAAAATACTAACTCATACCATAAAATCTTCTTGCATGATACAGAGAGTTTTATAATAGGGACAAGTAAAAAGTTAAGATTGTGACTCTAGACTACACATTCAAGTGGAAGTAAAAGGTGTTACAATCATAATATATATATATATATTTTTTTTTTTTTTTTTTTTTTTTGTTGAGACGGAGTTTCGCTCTGTCGCCCAGGCTGGAGTGCAGTGGCCGGATCTCAGCTCACTGCAAGCTCCGCCTCCCGGGTTTACGCCATTCTCCTGCCTCAGCCTCCCGAGTAGCTGGGACTACAGGCGCCCGCCACCTCGCCCGGCTAGTTTTCTGTATTTTTTTTAGTAGAGACGGTTTTCACCGTGTTAGCCAGGGTAGTCTTGATCTCCTGACCTCGTGATCCGCCCGTCTCGGCCTCCCAAAGTGCTGGGATTACAGGCTTGAGCCACCGCGCCCGGCCACAATCAATATTTTTAAAGCCCCTTGTTGATGTCCTAAGTCTAACAAGTGAATATAGCACTAAGTTGGAATTCTGATTTTCATAACAGAAACTGGCCACAGAGAGGATGTTGACTCATTTCTGGATCCAGCTTTCAGGCATAATAATGGTTTCATCCCTGAAGCCAGGCTATAGGAGATATGTTGACTGTCATGCCTGATTTAGAACAATATGTAAGATCGTGAGTCCACATAAGCACGTAGGCCTCAAGGAGGTTTGCAACTGTCATGTATGTTGTATAAAGTTCTCAGATGTTGTAGAGTGTATCATACCATGACCTCCACACATATGAGATTGTGACTCTCATATACACAAGTAGCTAACAATTAATGGCATCATACTTAAGGACAAAGAGATTGTGTCATATCTGTTGGCCTAGTACCCTGGTATTGAGATTTCTGGTTAAAATTCCTTTTCATAAGGACACTGTTACAGATCACCGGGTCAGAATCAAAACAATGTGACTCGGCCGGGCGCGGTGGCTCAAGCCTGTAATCCCAGCACTTTGGGAGGCCGAGACGGGCGGATCACGAGGTCAGGAGATCGAGACCATCCTGGCTAATACGCTGAAACCCCGTCTCTACTAAAAATACAAAAACTAGCCGGGCGAGGTGGCTGGCGCCTGTAGTCCCAGCTACTCGGGAGGCTGAGGCAGGAGAATGGCGGAAACCCAGGAGGCAGAGCTTGCAGTGAGCTGAGATCTGGCCACTGCACTCCAGTCCGGCGACAGAGCGAGACTCCGTCTCAAAAAAAAAAAAAAAAAAAACAACAATGTGACTCTCCTGTTTGAGCCCTGCAAACAGGAGATATTTTCCGATATCTCCAGACCTTTTGGCTAGGTGATATGTCTCTCCTGTCAGTTTCCTGCCCTCAGAAGACACTGTGACATACTGCTATATATATCATCTATGTAATGTGACTTTCCTCTTCTGCCTGGGTCCTGTCCACTGAAAAAATTGTAACCTACCACTGAGTGCTAAACCTAGGTGACATGACTCTCCTCTTTTTCCTGGACACTGCCAAGAGATGGAATTTTTACTTATTACTGAGCTAAACACCCTGGTGGTGTCACCGTCTTTTTTTTTGTTTTTTTTTTCTCCAAATCTATCTACTGGGGATACTCAGATATATTTCTGAATCCATGACCTAAGTGAAGTGACTCTCTTCTTTTGACTGATCCCTACAATGGGGGGTTGTTCATATTGCTGAACACACCACTCAGGTTATTTGATTCTCCTTTATTTCTTCAACGATGCTCACAAACAGAAATTTTGACCTATTGCAGGACCCAGCACAAAGATAATATTAGTGTTTTCCTAGGTCCTGCATATAGAGAGAATTATGTCATGTTTCTGGGTGCAGTACCATGATAATGTGACTCATTTCTGTCCCAGAGTCACAGAAAATATTGTGACATATCCTGGGCCAATTATGTAGGTGTTTTGGCTCACATAACTTGGCTGGATTTTTTCCACAGGTGAAATTGTTTCATACTTGTGAGTTCAGCATCCACTTAATGTCACTCTACTTCCTATACCCTGCCTAGTGAGGACATTTTGACATGTTGCTTGGCAGAGCACCTTAGTGATGTCTCCCTCCTGCCTACTTTTCAGCCACAAATGTGAATATTACTTATACCTTACATCAGTACACAGGCATGATGGTCAAACTTAAATTGGGATTCAGCCAATGGGAGATATTATGCCTTTCATCTCTAGTCTTAGGACAACAGGTAAGGTCCTGCCCTTGGCTGCATACTTGTACCAAGCACACAGAACTTTACAATAGTAACTCATAATATACAAACCCCTTTGGTGGTATAGAGAGTTTCATGACAGGGACCAGCAAAAGTTTTGATTAGGACTCTAGATTACACACCCAGGTGAAAGCAAAAATAGTCACCACGTCCAAAGCCTACTGTTAAGGTCCTGAGTGTAACAAGTGAATACAGTACAAAGTTAGAATTGTGACCTTCATATACAAATCTAGCCACAGGTGGGATGGTAACTAATTTCTAGATCCAGCTCATAGGCATAATAATGTATCTCATTTCTGAACTCAGACAACAGAGGGATTTTGACTATTATATTTGGATTAGGGCAATATGTAACGTCATGAATCTATAAAAGCATGTAGGCCTCACAGAGGTTTGTAAATTTCATGCATGCTGTTTAAAACCTTTGAATCTTATAGAGTGTCATACAATGGCCCAAGAAACATGTGAGATTGTGACTGTGTACACACCCAGCTCACAATTAATGTTGTCACCCTCCAAGACAAGAAGATTTGGCACATCTCCTTGTATACTCAATTAGTGCTTATACTCAGTCTGAGTATTAGAAATGTGGTAGTTGTTAAAATACAATAAATAATCAGCCCTAGAATGGTAGTTTGGGTTATAAATTAGTACTGCTATTATTCAACCTATGTGAGTAATTGAGGATAGGCTAGGATTTTATGCAGTTGTGTTTGATTAAGTCCTCCCCGACTGCACACTATAATGGAGAGGATTGTGATAGTTAGGAGAATGTTCATGTTTATTGATGGGAATTTGAAACATAATTGAGATACTGGCTAGTTTTTTGTTTGTTTCTTTTTCTTATGTGAGAAAAGTATGCCAGATATGAAGAGGTTTCTTAGTTTACTTCTGGGACTCTGAAGATGAAAAGGTGTCATTCCTAATTTGATTACTATGGTCACTATTATTATTAGGAGAAAATTGAATAATAGTGTTTATTGTTATTCATTGTCCAGAGGACTGGTATCAGAAAGGATACCTATCATAAGTTTATAGATTTGGATGCTTGGTAAGAATATTTGGTGGTTGCTTCTTTTTTTTTTTTTTTTCTTTTTTAATTTATTTATTATACTTTAAGTTCTAGGGTACATGTGCATAACGTTTATATCATGTATAACTCCCCAATGCAATCCCTCCCTCCTCCCCCTTCCGCATGATAGGCCCCAGTGTGTGATGTTCCCCTTCCCGAGTCCAAGTGATCTTGTTGTTCAGTTCCCACCTATGAGTGAGAACATGTGGTGTTTGGTTTTCTGTTCTTGTGATAGTTTGCTAAGAATGATGGTTTCCAGCTGCATCCATGTCCCTACAAAGGACACAAACTCATCCTTTTTGATGGCTGCATAGTATTCCATGGTGTATATGTGCCACATTTTCTTAATCCAGCCTGTCACAGATGGACATTTGGGTTGATTCCAAGTCTTTGCTATTGTGAATAGTGCCGCAATAAACATACGTGTGCATGTGTCTTTGTAGTAGAGTAATTTATAATCCTTTGGGTATATACCCAGTAGTGGGATGGCTGGGTCATATGGTACATCTAGTTCTGGATCCTTGAGGAATTGCCATACTGATTTCCATAATGGTTGAACTAGTTTACAATCCCACCAACAGTGTAAAAGTGTTCCTATTACTCCAGATCCTCTCCAACACCTGTTGTTTCCTGACTTCTTAATGATTGCCATTCTAACTGGTGTGAGATGGTATCTCATTGTGGTTTTGATTTGCATTTCTCTGATGGCCAGTGATGATGAGCATTTTTTCATGTGTCTGTTGGCTGTATGGATGTCTTCTTTTGGAGATGTCTGTTCATATCCTTTCCCCACTTTTTGATGGGGTTGTTTTTTTTTTCTTGTATATTTGTTTGAGTTCTTTGTAGATTCTGGATATTAGCCCTTTGTCAGATGAGTAAGTTGCAAAAATTTTCTCCCATTCTGTAGGTTGCCTGTTCACTCTGATGGTAGTTTCTTTAGCTGTGCAAAGCTCTTTAGTTTAATGATATCCCATTTGTCAATTCTGGCTTTTGCTGCCGTTGCTTTTGGTGTTTTAGACATGAAGTCCTTGCCCATGCCTATGTCCTGAATGGTACTACCTAGATATTCTTCTAGGGTTTTTATGGTATTAGTTCTAACATTTAAGTCTCTAATCCATCTTGAATTAATCTTCGTATAAGGGGTAAGGAAGGATCCAGTTTCAGCTTTCTACTTATGGCTAGCCAATTTTCCCAGCACCATTTATTAAATAGGGAATCCTTTCACCATTTCTTGTTTTTGTCAGGTTGTCAAAGATCAGATGGCTGTAGATGTGTGGTATTATTCCTGAGGACTCTGTTCTGTTCCATTGGTCTATATCTCTGTTGTGGTACCAGTACCATGCTGTTTTGGTTACTGTAGCCTTGTAGTATAGTTTGAAGTCAGGTAGCGTGACACCTCCAGCTTTGTCCTTTTGACTTAAGATTGTTTTGTCAATGCGGGCTCTTTTTTGGTTCCATATGAACTTTAAAGCAGTTTTTTCCAATTCTGTGAAGTAAGTCATTGGTAGCTTGATGGCGATGGCATTGAATCTATAAATCACCTTGGGCAGTATGGTCATTTTCACGATATTGATTCTTCCTATCCATGAGCATGGTATGTTCTTCCATTTGTTTGTGTCCTCTTTGATTTCACTGAGCAGTGGTTTGTAGTTCTCCTTGAAGAGGTCCTTCACATCCCTTGTACGCTGGATTCCTAGGTATTTGATTCTCTTTGAAGCAATTGTGAATGGAAGTTCATGCCTGATTTGGCTCTCTGCTTGTCTGTTACTGGTGTATAAGAATGCTTGTGATTTTTGCCCATTAATTTTGTATCCCGAGACTTTGCTGAAGTTGCTTATCAGCTTAAGGAGATTTTGGGCTGAGACGATGGGTTTTCTAAATATACCATCATGTCATCTGCAAACAGGACAATTTGACTTCTTCTTTTCCTAACTGGATACCCTTGATTTCTTTCTCTTGCCTGATTGCCCTAGCCAGAACTTCCAACACTATGTTGAATAGGAGTGGTGAGAGAGGGCATCCCTGTCTTGTGCCAGTTTTCAAAGGGAATTTTTCCAGTTTTTGCCCATTCAGTATGATATTAGCTGTGGGTTTGTCATAAATAGCTCTTATTATTTTGAGATACGTTCCATCAATACCAAATTTATTGAGCATTTTTAGCATAAAGGGCTGTTGAATTTTGTCAAAAGCCTTTTCTGCATCTTTTGAGATAATCATGTGGTTCTTGTCTTTGGTTCTGTTTATATGCTGGATTATGTTTATTGATTTGCGAATTTTGAACCAGCCTTGCATCCCAGGGATGAAGCCTACTTGATCATGGTGGATAAGCCTTTTGATGTGCTGCTGAATCCAGTTTGCCAGTATTTTATTGAGGATTTTTGCATCGATGTTCATCAGGGATATTGGTCTAAAATTCTCTTTTTTTGTTTGTCTCTGCCAGGCTTTGGTATCAGGATGATGTTGGCCTCATAAAAAGAGTTAGGGAGGATTCCCTCTTTTTGTATTGATTGAATAGTTTCAGAAGGAATGGTACCAGCTCCTCCTTGTACCTCTGGTAGAATTCAGCTGTGAATCCATCTGGTCCTGGACTTTTTTTGGTGGGTAGGCTATTAATTGTTGCCTCAATTTCAGAGCCTGCTATTGGTCTATTCAGGGATTCAACTTCTTCCTAGTTTAGTCTTGGAAGAATGTAAGTGTCCAGGAAATTATCCATTTCTTCTAGATTTTCTAGTTGAATTGCATAGAGGCATTTATAGTATTCTCTGATGGTAGTGTGTATTTCTGTGGGGTCGGTGGTGATATCCCCTTTATCATTTTTTATTGCGTCTATTTGATTCCTCTCTCTTTTCTTCTTTATTAGTCTAGCTAGTGGTCTGTCAATTTTGTTGATCTTTTCAAAAACCAACTCCTGGATTCATTGATTTTTTGGAGGGTTTTTTGTGTCTCTATCTCCTTCAGTTCTGCTCTGATCTTAGTTATTTCTTGCCTTCTGCTAGCTTTTGAATGTGTTTGCTCTTGCCTCTCTAGTTCTTTTAATTGTGATGTTAGAGTGTCAATTTTGGATCTTTCCTACTTTCTCTTGTGGGCATTTAGTGCTATAAATTTCCCTCTACACACTGCTTTAAATGTGTCCCAGAGATTCTGGTATGTTGTATCTTTGTTCTCATTGGTTTCAAAGAACATCTTTATTTCTGCTTTCATTTCATTATGTACCCAGTAGTCATTCAGGAGCAGGTTGTTCAGTTTCCATGTAGTTGAGCGGTTTTGATTGAGTTTCTTAGTCCTGAGTTCTAGTTTGATTGCACTGTGGTCTGAGAGACAGTTTCTTATAATTTCTGTTCTTTTACATTTGCTGAGGAGTGCTTTACTTCCAATTATGTGGTCAATTTTGGAATAAGTGCGATGTGGTGCTGAGAAGATGTATATTCTGTTGATTTGGGGTGGAGAGTTCTATAGATGTCTATTAGGTCCGCTTGGTGCAGAGATGAGTTCAATTCCTGGATATCCTTGTTAGCTTTCTGTCTCGTTGATCTGTCTAATGTTGACAGTGGAGTGTTGAAGTCTCCCATTATTATCCTATGGGAGTCTAAGTCTCTTTGTAGGTCTCTAAGGACTTGCTTTATGAATCTGGGTGCTCCTGTATTGGGTGCTATATATTTAGGAGAATTAGCTCTTCCTGTTGAATTGATCCCTTTACCATTATGTAATGGCCTTCTTTGCCTCTTTGATCTTTGATGGTTTAAAGTCTGTTTTATCAGAGACTAGGATTGCAACCCCTGCTTTTTTTTGTTCTCCATTTGCTTGGTAGATCTTCCTCCATCCCTTTATTTTGAACCTATGTATGTCTCTGCATGTGAGATGGGTCTCCTGAATACAGCAGACTGATGGGTCTTGACTCTTTATCCAGTTTGCCAGTCTGTGTCTTTTCATTGGAGCATTTAGTCCGTTGACATTTAAGGTTAATATTGTTATGTGTGAACTTGATCCTGTCATTATGATATTAACTGGTTATTTTGCTCGTTAGTTGAT
The DNA here is from genome assembly GCF_009764315.1 of Trachypithecus francoisi. Classification (NCBI taxonomy): domain Eukaryota; kingdom Metazoa; phylum Chordata; class Mammalia; order Primates; family Cercopithecidae; genus Trachypithecus; species Trachypithecus francoisi. Next base: position 108,811 of record NW_022680557.1, on the reverse strand, counting down.
ACAGTTTCTTCCTAGCCTCCATGTTCTTTACATTTTGGCATGTTTTTGCAATGGCTGGTACTGGTTGTTCCTTTCCATGTTTAGGGCTTCCTTCAAGGTCACTTGTCAGGCAGGCCGGTGGTGACAAAATCTCTAAGCATTTGCTTATCTGTAAAGGATTTTATTTCTCCTTCACTGATGAAACTTAGTTTGGCTGGATATGAAATTCTTGGTTGAAAATTCTTTCTTAAGAACGTTGAATATTGGCCCCCACTCTCTTCTGGCTTGTAGAGTTTCTGCCGAGAGATCTGCTGTTAGTGTGATGGGCTTCCCTTTGTGGTAATCCGACCTTTCTCTCTGGCTGCCCTTAAGATTTTTTCCTTCATTTCAACATTGGTGAATCTGGCAATTATGTGTCTCGGAGTTGCTCTTCTGGAGAAGTATCTTTGTGGTGTTCTCTGTATTTCCTGAATTTGAATGTTGGCCTGCCCTACTAGGTTGGGGAAGTTCTCCTGGATGATATCCTGAAGAGTGTTTTCCAACTTGGTTCCATTTTCCCCCTCACTTTCAGGCACCCCAATCAGACGTAGATTTGGTCTTTTTACATAATCCCATACTTCTTGCAGGCTTTTTTCATTTCTTTTTCTTCTTTTTTCTTTTGGTTTCTCTTCTCGCTTCATTTCATTCATTTGATCCTCAATCGCTGATACTCTTTCTTCCAGTTGATCGAGTCGGTTACTGAAGCTTGTGCATTTGTCACGTATTTCTCGTGTCATGGTTTTCATCTCTGTCATTTCGTTTATGATCTTCTCTGCATTAATTAGTCTAGCTGTCAATTCTTCCACTCTTTTTTCAAGATTTTCAGTTTCTTTGCGCTAGGTACGTAATTCCTCCTTTAGCTCTGAGAAGTTTGATGGGCTGAAGCCTTTTTCTCTCATCTCGTCAAAGTCATTCTCTGACCAGCTTTGATCCGTTGTTGGCGATGGGCTGCACTCCTTTGCAGGGAGAGATGCGCTCTTATTTTTTGAATTTCCAGCTTTTCTGCCCTGCTTCTTCCCCATCTTTGTGGTTTTATCTGTCTCTGGTCTTTGATGACGGTGACGTACTGATGGGGTTTTGGTGTGGTGTCCTTCCTGTTTGATATTTTTCCATCTGACAGTCAGAAGTACTGTCTGTTGGTCTGTTGGAGATTGCTTGAGGTCCACTCTAGACCCTGTTTGCCTGGGTATCAGCAGCAGAGGTTGCCGAAGATAGAATATTGCTGAACAGCGAGTGTACCTGTTTGATTCTTTCTTTGGAAGTTTCCTCTCAGGGATGACTCCACCCTGTGAG
>NW_022680557.1:0-105000 GCF_009764315.1 Trachypithecus francoisi | reverse complement strand
TTATATATAATATATATATAATATACACGCACACATATACATGTGCGTGTGTGTGTCTGTGTGTATGTGTATATATATATATACACACACATATATCACTTGCACCATCACCCAGGTGATGTGAATTATCTGCCTGAACCTACCTACAAGAGAATTGTGTCTTATATCTAGGTTCACCATGTAAGTGATGTAACTTTCTTCTACTGCTTATGCCCTGCACTTACAGTGCATTGTAACATATAACTGGGTACTGCGGTACTGCACCCAGGTGATGTTTGCGTTCTGCCAACAGAAATCATTGTAACATATTCCTTGGCTCAGCACCTAAGTGATGTTTCTTCGCTTTTCCCTGGGACCTGACAACAGGGAGATTGTAACATATCATTGGGCCAAACACCAATATGAGTTCACTCTCTAGCCTTGGTACTGCAAATAAGGGCCACTGTGCCACATGTCTAGGCCAATTGCCTTGGTGACGTGAATCTCTTCCCTTGCCAAAGGCCTGCCCTCAAAGAAAGTTTTGATACATCACTGAAACCAGCATACAGGTGATATGTCTTTCAATAGGGTCCTGCCCCTAGTTGATTTTGGCATCTCCATGAACCCACACTCAGGAAGATATTTCACTTTCTTGCATTTTCTCTGACCAAAGATCATAAGAAAAGCCTAATAACAACTCATATGTCTGGAACCAGGACATGTGTAGGATGGTGTAATTGTAACATATGCTTTTGACCAAGGTATTTAATAATTTAATTTAATAATTCTGACAAAGTATAGCACACAAGTGAGATTTTGACAAATACCTGAGACAAACACCTTGGTGATTTGACTGTGATATCTTAACAATATTCTCAGGGGTATTGTAACATATTTCTGGACCAATAATCTAGGTTATATGACTCTCCTCTTCTGCCTATATCCTGCTTCCTTTGATAATTTTAGTATTTCTCAACACTGCATTCAAATGATATGACTCACTTTCCTGGGCCCTATCAACAGGAGGCATTGTGACATATTTTGGGGCCCATCATTTAGGTGATAAGACTCTCCTCTCTTGCTTGGACACTCACTGCCCAAATAACATTCTGACACAAAGCTAGACCTGGCACAGAAGTTATATGATATTTCTGACAGGACCCTACCTGCAAAGAAAATATTGAAATACTCCTAACCCAACATTTACGTGATGGGGCTGTTCTACCTGCTTCATAACCACAGAGTGAATTGTATCATATACCTAGGCACAGCTCACGTGATATTGACTCTCATATGTGAAGTCAGCCAATAGAGGATATTTTTTCTTGTAATGAGGTTTAGGGATATTTGTGATATCCTGGATCACCTTCTTGTACAAAGGTCACAAAAGATTATAACACTCAGATGTATTTTATAAAGTCTTTGGGTTTTACAGACAAAGTCAAAGCCAGGCTCAACACACAGCTGAAATTGCATCTTGTTTGCACATTCAGGTGACAGTAAGGACTGTCATCATCCCAATGTGGCTGAAGACTAGTGTCACAAAGGAAAACAGGACAGGTGTGGTATTATAAATATCATCTGTGGAATTTTCTGAACAGTGTGATTGTGATTTAAATCTTTGCCAATCTCCTGTGTAATTTGACTCTCCATATTTGTTCCAGGCCATATATAGGATTGCAAAATCTACCTAAGCCAATCTTAAGGTAATCTGACTGTCCTGCCTTAGACCTTCTTTTAGGGAAGACTGTGACATGTGACTGGATCTAACAATCTAGTACACAGGTGATACTACATTCTTGCCTGCACCATGCACACCAAAATTATTGTCATATATTTCTGTGTGTACTTCGTAGGTGATGTAATCTTCTCTCTGGAATGGGCCCTGCAACAAGAAAGGGTAGTGACATATTTCCAGGCAAGATAGACACGTTAGGGTACTCTTTTGCCAGAGCCATGGCCAAAAAAGGGCATTATGACTTTTCTTTGGGCCTGTCAGTTAGATTATGTGGCTCTCCTGCTTGGGCTCTGCCAACCTTCAGTGACATATTTCTAGGCCAGACACACAGGTGATGGTACTCTTTTGCCAAGGCTATGCTTTATAGTCACACTATGACTTTTTTTAGGCCTATTGTCTAGGTGAAGAGACTCTTTCCTTGGGTCCTACCCACAAGGAGCATTGTGCCATTAACAGAAGACCTACACCTAGATGATGTAACTCTCTTTGCCGGGTGCTTTCCTAAGACAGCCTTGTGATGTATCTCAGGACCCAATACTCAAGTGATGTGGCTCTTCTGCCTGGTTTCTGCCCAAAAGTTATATTGCGACCTACTCCTAGGGAAGCACCTAAGTGATATAACTCTCTTCATCTGCCTGAGCATTGTCTAGTTGGAATATTGGGACATATATCTGAGCCCATGACTTAAGTGATGTGACTCTCTTTTTCTGCCTAGGCCTCCGCAATAGAAGCATTTTGGCATATTGTGATATGTGACACTCAGGATATGTGACATTCCTCTCTTTCCTGTACCACACCCACAAATAAGGAATTTTGACCTATTTCTTGGCTTAGCAACCTGATTATGTTACTCTTCTGCCCGAGTTCAGCCTGAAGAGGAAATTATGGCATATTGCGTATTGCTGTGCTCAGGACTCTTATGATGTGACTCTCTTGTCATTACTGGAGTTACTGAAGGTATTTTGACATATCTTGGGTCCATTATGCGATTTTTTTTCTCTCACAATTTGGTTTTTCCACATGTGGGGTGGTGTCATATTGCTTGGTACAGCAGCTTGTTAAGGTGACCCATCTTCCTATACCTGCCTGGAGAAGACATTGTAACATATTGCCTGGCACAGCAATCAAATGATGTTACCCTCCTGCTTAGTTTTTTTGTCCACTTATTGGATTATAACATATACCATGCTTAAGTTAACAGGGATAATAATCAAACTTATATTGGTAATCAGCCAACAGGAGATATTTTGTCTCTCATGTTAGGCTTATGTTAATAGGTAAGGTCCTGGGTTACATGTTTGTACAAACCTTACTTATTTTGCTTAAAATCTTTGTGATAGAAAGTTTCATAACAAGGCCCAGTAAAATGTTCAGATTGGAACTATCAGTTACAAACCCAGGTAAAGTTCAAAGTTGTCACCATCCCACACTTACAATGCCCACTGTTGAGGTTCTGTGTCTAACAAGGGAATACAGCACTAAGTTGGAATTGTGAAATTTATATGTGAATCTGGCCACAGATGGAATGCTGACTCATTTCTGGACCCAGCCCACAGGAAAAATGGTCTTCTCCCTTAACCCTGCCTGTAGGAGAGATGTTGACTAACAAACCAGGGTTTATGGCACTATGTAAGATTGTGAGTACTTACTAGTACATAGGCCTCAGAGAGGTTTGCAACTCTCCTGCAGGTTTTAAAAAGCCCTTGGTTGTTGTAGAGACTGTCATACTTTGGCCCAGCACATATGAGATTATGAGTCTAATATACATGCTCAGCTACAAGGTAAAGGTGTCACCCTCAAAGACAATGAGATTGTGTCATATCACTGTCTCATACTCAGGTCTTGATAGTTTTTGTCTCAAATTCCTTTCCATGGTTGCATGGTTACCCGTCGCTGGGTTAGAATCATAATAATGTGACTCTTCTGCCTGGGTGCTGTCAACCAGATATATTATCAATATTCTTGTCTGTCTTATTTCAGAAAGCCAGTCTTGAAGCTGTGAGATTATTTCTGTTGCTTGGCCTATTCTGCTGTTAATACTTGTGACCATATTGGAAAGTTTTTGCATTGTTTTTTTCAGCTCTATCCTATTGGCCCCATTTTTCTCCAGACTGGCTGTTTTGTTGTTGTTGTTTGTTTGTTTTTGTCAGTTTCTTCATTTTTTTTTTCCTTTCTGGAACTGAACTTACTTTTGTCATTCAGTGATGTTTATTTCTGTCCATATTTTAAATTCTACTTCTGTCATCTTAGGGCTTGCTGGAAATGTAATTTGCTCACATAGAGGAAATAAATCTCTCTGGCTTTTTGTGTTTTCAAAATTTTTGCATTGATTTTGACACATGTTTATGGGCGTATGTTTGTGGTTGCTGACCTTTGAATGGGATTTTTTTAAATTCTATTTGATGGTCTTGTGTATTTGATTGTGGTATAAGGTGTTTGCAGCCAACAGGCTTTGTTCCCGGTAGATTCGTTTTTTGGGGGGGTCTTGGTTTGGAGAGCAGTGTTCACCTCACAACTCAGAGGTTGCATAGTCTGGATGACTTGTATTGAGCCCCAACTCTTTTCCCTGCCTCCCTGATATTTGAAGTTTTCCACTCTGTGGGACTAAGGTTACACAGCTGCCACAGAGTACAAGTGAATATAAGGTTTCTCCCTGTCGTTGGGCATTCAACTCTGTGGCAGGAACAAAACAGCTGGGAGGACAGTGCTGCTGGGAACATGGTGCTATTGTACTAAATGTAGGGTTTGCTTGTGGCAGGATGTTGACCAGAGAAGTTTTTGATGCCTCCTTTGTGACCCTCAAGAAAGAGTGTTCAGAGTGTAGTAGCATACCTTTTTCTCTGAGCAGTTGAAGCACAAAGACAGGGGTGTGGCTTTCTGGCTCTTTGCCCAGCACAGCTTCATCTGCAATGGCAGTTGCTGGGGGTTGCAGGGAAATACTGCATTCCCAGTTGCTAGTGGGGCAAGCAAAGACAAACCCTCCTTTGCAGACATGTGCCAACAAAGTTATATCTGGAGCCATCATGTTGTCAGGGGAAGCTGCAATATGGGGAAGAGACATACAGGCGTGTTTCAGTCATAGGGGCTACCTTGCTGAGCTCTTCAAGTGTCATGGCCCACCAGTGCAGGTGCAATGGTTTGGGTCCCAGAGTACCTGAGACTGCCCTGTAGTATCAGTAGCCAGACTGGGTCCCTAGTGAGGTGAGCAGACCAAGGAGTGCTCAGATGGGGTTGCTTTTCCTGATTTACCTGATCATCCTGCAGAAATTAGGTCCAACAGTTCTGCTAGGGCTAAAGTATCTAATGAAACAAAGTTCAGCCTAGAGATATGGCCATCACTGGCCACACTTTACTACAGCTGCTCTTGTGCCTAACCATCTGAGTTTGCTTACTGCCACACCATTTTGCTTGTCTTCTAGGGGCTGAATCTCAGAGAGATATAGGTCAGCAATCCCTCAGTGCAGTTAACACAAGATGGAGGATCTGTGCTTGTGGTCAAATTAGGGGTTCACTGTCTGGTGAGGAGCATTGGTTAGTTTGTGGAAACCATGAAGGATAAACTGGTCTCCTCTCCTTGGGTGAGCTGCAGCTTGTTTGAGGTGTGAATAAGACACTTACTTATGGTTTTAGAACTTTTATTAATCTGCTGGTAGCAAGGATAGATCGCCTGCAGAGGTAGTGGCAGAAATATTTTCAGTTGCCCCTGCAGACTCTGTCTAGGGAGTTGTTAATTGATAATGGTCCAATAGCTCTGTCAATGACTGGCTATTTCCCAGTCCTGGAGCGTATGCCCAGTGAGAATATATGAGGACAAGCACTCACGTAAGTTTCTCGGTGCTTGTCTGAAGGGATGGTGCCATATGTTGGTGTTTCACTGAAGTTTCTATTCACCTTAGATTTTCCAGTACCTAACATTATCACCAGTGATGCTGCCAAACAGCAACAATGGTAGCATGACTTGTTCTATGGGAACTCCATCACCTGTTTTCAGACCAAAGGCATCTGTCAGAGGTGTCTGGAAACCCTTTTTGAAAGGTATTACCCTTTGAGGAGAACATGTATGGGGAACCACTTAAGAAAGTAGTTCAACCACATTTTCGTAGGACAGCTCTGTGGTGCAGAGGTATCACTTCCAGTCCCAGTTTATTTGGATTATCCAAAGGCAGAAGCTGGAATAGCTAAGTCACACAAACATCAAAAATGACAGCTCAGTCTTTGCTCTAAAAAATATATTCCAAAGAGATTTCAAAATTCCATCGACCAAGAGCACTGGTCATGGTAGCTGGATAACCTCATTGGGAATTCTTTCCAGTGAGGAGGAATGATATTGGAGCTCTGCTTTATCAGAAAGTCTGGCCATGTCTTTTTAGAGCACCTGTGGGGTGCTAGGAGATTCTTCCTGCCACCAGTGAGCTTGGGCTCTTCAAAACTTGAAGGCTGGAATGGCTAAGTTGACCAAGCAGCAAAGACTGTGGCCCATTCTCTTTCTGGTAACTCCATCCCCAGAAGGTGCAACAAATGGTTGACTGGAATTTTAAGACAGTAAGTCTTACCTTGCAAGGCACTGTGGAAGTGAGTCCCAGAGACCATCACTGCTCAGCCCACTGGATTCTGCCTAGTTTCTATAGGTATGTATAGGGGTGTGACCTCCTGTTTTGCTAGAGTTTTTCTGGGAAGCCTGGAAAACCAGAGTATCTAAGGCCCTTGAATCTCTGCACAGGCCTGAGTGACTGCTCTGCTGAGACACCATGTAGCTCTCTGTGTTAAACTGAAGGCCTTAATGAAGTGGATTCATGAAGGTATCTCCTTACCTGATGATTGCAAAGATTTGTAAAAGAATCATGGGTTTCCAGGGTCATACATGCACTCACTGCTTTACTGGATGTGGAGTTTTGCCTGACTCCATGTTGTTGAAGAGTGGCCCATTGTCTTGCCTTGCTTTACTCCATTCTTCACAAGTTGTTTCTTTAACTAGTCCCAATGCAGGAACCTGGATGTTTCAGTTGAAGTTGTTCTATTTATGCACACCTTGCATTCCTCTCTATGAGAGCTACACAGTCTAGCTGCTTCTAGTCAGGAATTTTGATCATCTTTTTCTAAAAGATCAATACTTTTTTATATTCAAAGAATCTGAATTTTTTCTAAAGCAAATATTGATGTAATTTAACTCTTACATTTGATGATATGTCTTCATTTCTAAAATTTACGTGAAATAACATGATCCATGGTTGCCGCTCCAGAGTTAAGAAAAGTTTTCTATATCAGATGAACAGATTTATATACTTTCCCATGGAAGATTTAAAAAACTGGTATCTAACATACATGAAAAAATTATAAATGGAAAGGCCACTTTGTGGTTGGTTTACAGTAGTATCATAAGTGTAAGTGACAGGATATTAGAAGTGTAGTAAGTGATCAGGTTAATATTCAGTATAGTAAGAGAAATTATGTGAATTTTAGAAGGAAATAGATTCATCATTTACAAATTAAGCTAAATAAAATACAATTAATTTCAAAATGCCTTTTAATGACAAGGGGTACACTTAATTTGTTTTCATAAACCAAAGTTTTTGTTATTGTGTTAAGGCTATTTTTACATTGAATATTTCCTTGCTGCTGATGTCAACTTATCCCATCTTACCCAAGCTTTTAGGTAACAGATGGTAACAGTAAGTGATTACACTGGTTCTAATAAAGACTATGTGAGTATAATGGAACTATATATTTCTGAATTCTGAAAACAACAGTTTACAAATTTATTATTATTATTATTATTATTATTTTTATTTATTTTATTATACTTTAAGTTCTAGGGTACATGTGCATGACGTTTATATCATGTATAACTCCCCAATGCAATCCCTCCCTCCCCCCCCTCCCCCTGATAGGCCCCAGTGTGTGATGTTCCCCTTCCCGAGTCCAAGTGATCTAATTGTTCAGTTCCCACCCATGAGTGAGAACATGCAGTGTTTGTTTTTCTGTTCTTGTGATAGTTTGCTAAGAATGATGGTTTCCAGCTGCATCCATGTCCCTACAAAGGACACAAACTCATCCTTTTTCATGGATGCATAGTATTCCATGCTGTATATGTGCCACATTTTCTTAATCCAGTCTGTCACAGATGGACATTTGGGTTGATTCCAAGTCTTTGCTATTGTGAATAGTGCCGCAATAAACATACGTGTGCTGTGTCTTTGTAGTAGAGTAATTTATCCCTTTGGGTATATACCCAGTAGTGGGATGGCTGGGTCATATGGTACATCTAGTTCTAGATCCTTGAGGAATCGCCATACTGTTTTCCATAATGGTTGAACTAGTTTACAATCCCACCAACAGTGTAAAAGTGTTCCTATTTCTTCACATCCTCTCCAAACACCTGTTGTTTCCTGACTTCTTAATGATTGCCATTCTAACTGATGTGAGATGGTATCTCATTGTGTTTTGATTTGCATTTCTCTGATGGCCAGTGATGAAGCATTTTTCATGTGTCTGTTGGCTGTATGGATGTCTTCCTTTGAGAAATGTCTGTTCATATCCTTTCCCCATTTTTTGATGGGGTTGGTTTGTTTTTTCTTGTATATTTGTTTGAGTTCTTTGTAGATTCTGGATATTAGCCCTTTGTCAGATGAGTAGGTTGCAAAAATTTTCTCACCCTTCTGTAGGTTGCCTGTTCACTCTGATGGTAGTTCTTTAGCTGTGCAAAAGCTCTTTAGTTTAATTAGATCCCATGTGTCAATTTTGGCTTTTGCTGCCGTTGCTTTTGGTGTTTTAGACATGAAGTCCTTGCCCATGCCTATGTCCTGAATGGTACTACCTAGATTTTCTTCTAGGGTTTTATGGAATTAGGTCTAACATTTAAGTCTCTAATCCATCTTGAATTATTTTCGTATAAGGGGTAAGGAAAGGATCCAGTTTCAGCTTTCTACTTATGGCTAGCCAATTTTCCCAGCACCATTTATTAAATAGGGAATCCTTTCGCCATTTCTTGTTTTGTCAGGTTTGTCAAAGATCAGATGCCTGTAGATGGTGGTATTATTTCTGAGGACTCTGTTCTTTTCCATTGGTCTATATCGCTGTTGTGGTACCAGTACCACACTGTTTTGGTTACTGTAGCCTTGTAGTATAGTTTGAAGTCAGGTAGCGTGACGCCTCCAGCTTTATCCTTTTGACTTAGGATTGTCTTGGCAATGCGGGGTCTTTTTTGGTTCCATATGAACTTTAAGGCAGTTTTTTCCAATTCTGTGAAGAAAGTCATTGGTAGCTTGATGGCGATGGCATTGAATCTATAAATCACCTTGGGCAGTATGGCCATTTTCACAATATTGATTCTTCCTATCCATGAGCATGGTATGTTCTTCCATTTGTTTGTGTCCTCTTTGATTTCACTGAGCAGTGGTTTGTAGTTCTCCTTGAAGAGGTCCTTGACATCCCTTGTAAGCTGGATTCCTAGGTATTTTATTCTCTTTGGATCAATTGTGAATGGAAGTTCATTCTGATTTGGCTCTCTGCTTGTCTGTTACTGGTGTATAAGATGCCTGTGATTTTTGCACATTGATTTTGTATCCTGAGATTTTGCTGAAGTTGCTTATCAGCTTAAGGAGCTTTTGGGCTGAGACAATGGGGTTTTCTAAATATACAATCATGTCATCTGCAAACAGGGACAATTTGACTTCTTCTTTTCCTAACTGGATACCCTTGATTTCTTTCTCTTGCCTGATTGCCCTAGCCAGAACTTCCAACACTATGTTGAATAGGAGTGGTGAGAGAGGGCATCCTGTCTTGTGCCAGTTTTCAAAGGGAATTTTTCCAGTTTTTGCCCATTCAGTAGTAATATTAGCTGTGGGTTTGTCATAAATAGCTCTTATTATTTTGAGGTACGTTCCATCAATACCGAATTTATTGAGCGTTTTTAGCATGAAGGGCTGTTGAATTTTGTCAAAAGCTTTTCTGCATCTATTGAGATAATCATGTAGTTCTTGTCTTTGGTTCTCTTTATATGCTGGATTACATTTATTGATTTACGAATGTTGAACCAGCCTGCATCCCAGGGATGAAGCCCACTTGATCATGGTGGATAAGCTTTTTGATGTGCTGCTGAATCCGGTTTGCCAGTATTTTATTGAGGATTTTTGCATCGATGTTCATCAGGGATATGGTCTAAAATTCTCTTTTTGTTGTGTCTCTGCCAGGCTTTGGTATCAGGATGATGTTGGCCTCATAAATGATTTAGGGAGGATTCCCTCTTTTTGTATTGATTGAATAGTTTCAGAAGGAATGGTACCAGCTCCTCCTTGTACCTGGTAGAATTCAGCTGTGAATCATCTGGTTCTGGACTTTTTTTGGTGGGTAGCTATTAATTGTTGCCTCAATTTCAGAGGCTGCTATTGGTCTATTCAGGGATTCAACTTCTTCCTGGTTTAGTCTTGGAGAGTGTAAGTGTCCAGGAAATTATCCATTTCTTCTAGATTTTCTAGTTGATTTGCGTAGAGGCATTTATAGTATTCTCTGATGGTGTTTGTATTTCTGTGGGGTCAGTGGTGATATCCCCTTTATCATTTTTTATTGCGTCTATTTGATTCCTCTCTCTTTTCTTCTTTATTAGTCTAGCTAGCGGTCTGTCAATTTTGTTGGTCTTTTCAAAAAACAACTCCTGGATTCATTGATTTTTTGGAGGGTTTTTTGTGTCTCTATCTCCTTCAGTTCTGCTCTGATCTTAGTTATTTCTTGCCTTCTGCTAGCTTTTGAATGTGTTTGCTCTTGCCTCTCTAGTTCTTTTAATTGTGATGTTAGAGTGTCAATTTTGGATCTTTCCTGCTTTCTCTTGTGGGCATTTAGTGCTATAAATTCCCTCTACACACTGCTTTAAATGTGTCCCAGAGATTCTGGTATGTTGTATCTTGTTCTCATTGGTTTCAAAGAACATCTTTATTTCTGCTTTCATTTCGTTATGTACCCAGTCATTCAGGAGCAGGTTGTTCAGTTTCCATGTAGTTGAGCGGTTTCATTGAGTTTCTTAGTCCTGAGTTCTAGTTTGATTGCACTGTGGTCTGAGAGACAGTTTGTTGTAATTTCTGTTCTTGTACATTTGCTGAGGAGTGCTTTACTTCCAATTATGGGGTCAATTTTGGAATAAGTGCGAGGTGGTGCTGAGAAGAATATATATTCTGTTGATCTGGGGTGGAGAGTTCTATAGATGTCTATTAGGTCCGCTTGGTGCAGAGATGAGTTCAATTCCTGGATATCCTTGTTAACTTTCTGTCTCGTTGATCTGTCTAATGTGAGAGTGGAGTGTTGAAGTCTCCCATTATTATCCTATGGGAGTCTAAGTCTCTTTGTAAGTCTCTAAGGACTTGCTTATGAATCTGGGCTCCTGTATTGGGTGCATATATATTTAGGAGAGTTAGCTCTTCCTGTTGAATTGATCCCTTTACCATTATGTAATGGCCTTCTTTGTCTCTTTTGATCTTTGATGGTTTAAAGTCTGTTTTATCAGAGACTAGGATTGCAACCCCTGCTTTTTTTGTTCTCCATTTGCTTGGTAGATCTTCCTCCATCCCTTTATTTTGAACTATGTATATCTCTGCATGTGAGATGGGTCTCCTGAATACAGCAGACTGATGGGTCTTGACTCTTATCCAGTTTGTCAGTCTGTGTCTTTTATTGGAGCATTTAGTCCATTTACATTTAAGGTTAATATTGTTATGTGTGAACTTGAACCTGCCATTATGATATTAACTGGTTATTTTGCTCGTTAGTTGATGTAGTTCTTCCTAGCCTCGATGGTCTTTACATTTTGGCATGTTTTTTGCAATGGCTGGTACCGGTTTTTCCTTTCCATGTTAAGGCTTCCTTCAGGGTCTCTTGTAAGGCAGGCCTGGTGGTGACAAATTCTCTAAGCATTTGCTTATCTGTAACGATTTATTCTCCTTCACTGATGAAGCTTAGTTTGGCTGGATATGAAATTCTTGGTTGAAAATTCCTTTCTTTAAGAACGTTGAATATTGGCCCCACTCTCTTCTGGCTTGTAGAATTCCTGCCGAGAGGTCTGCTGTTAGTGTGATGGGGTTTCCTTTGTGGGTAACCCGACCTTTCTCCGTGGCTGCCTTAAGGTTTTTTCCTTCATTTCAACTTTGGTGAATCTGGCAATTATGTTCTTGGAGTTGCTCTTCTGGAGGAGTATCTTTGTGGTGTTCTCTGTATTTCTGAATTTGAATGTTGGCCTGCCCTACTAGGTTGGGGAAGTTCTCCTGGATGATATCCTGAAGAGTGTTTTCCAACTTGGTTCCATTTCCCCCTCACTTTCAGGCACCCCAATCAGACGTAGATTTGGTCTTTTTACATAATCCCATACTTCTTGCAGGCTTTGTTCATTTCTTTTTCTTCTTCTTTCTTTTGGTTTCTCTTCTCGCTTCATTTCATTCATTTGATCCTCAATCGCTGATACTCTTTCTTCCAGTTGATCAAGTCGGTTACTGAAGCTTGTGCATTTTTCACGTATTTCTCGTGTCATGGTTTTCATCTCTGTCATTTCATGTTTATGATCTTCTCTGCATTAATTAGTCTAGCTGTAAATTCTTCCACTTTTTTTTCAAGATTTTAGTTTCTTTGCGCTAGGTACGTAATTCCTCCTTTAGCTCTGAGAGGTTTGATGGACTGAAGCCTTTTTCTCTCATCTCGTCAAAGTCATTCTCTAACCATCTTTGATCCGTTGCTGGTGATGGGCTGCGCTCCTTTGCAGGGGGAGATGCACTCTTATTTTTTGAATTTCCAGCTTTTCTGCCCTGCTTCTTCCCCATCTTTGTGGTTTTATCTGTCTCTGGTCTTTGATGACGGTGACGTACTGATGGGGTTTTGGTGTAGGTGTCCTTCCTGTTTGATATTTTTCCATCTGACAGTCAGAAGTACTGTCTGTTGGTCTGTTGGAGATTGCTTGAGGTCCACTCCAGACCCTGTTTGCCTGGGTAACAGCAGCAGAGGTTGCCGAAGATAGAATATTGCTGAACAGCGAGTGTACCTGTTTGATTCTTTCTTTGGAAGTTTCCTCTCAGGGATGACTCCACCCTGTGAGGTGTGGGATGTCAGACTGCCCCTAGTGGGGGATGTCTCCCAGCTAGGCTACTCAGTGGTCAGGGACCCACCTGAGCAGGCAGCCTGTCCGTTGTCAGATCTCAACCTCTGCATTAGGAGATCCACGGCTCTCCCCAAAGCTGTCAGACAGAATCGTTCGATGTCCACCGGCCCCCGCTGCTTCCCCTATTGGACTGCAGCTGTGCCGCTGTCCCCAGAGGTAGAGTCTACAGAGACAGGTAGGCTTCCTTGAGCTGCTGTGAGCTCCACCCAGTTCGAGCTTTCCAGCGGCTTTGTTTACCTACTTAAGCCTCAGCAATGGCGGGCGCCCCTCCCCCAGCCTCGCTGCTGCCTTGCGGATAGATCACCGCAGACTGCTGTGTTGGCAGTGAGGGAGGCTCCGTGGGCATGGGACCCTCCCGGCCAGGTGTGGGATATATTCTCCTGGTGTGCCTGTTTCCTTAAAGCGCAGTATTGGGGTGGGAGTTACCCGATTTTCCAGGTGTTGTGTGTCTCAGTTCCCCTGGCTAGGAAAACGGATTTCCTTCCCCCCTTGTGCTTCCAGGTGAGGCGATGCCTCACCCTGCTTCAGCTCTCGCTGCTCAGGCTGCAGCAGCTGACCAGCATCGATTGTCCGGCACTCCCTAGAGAGATGACCCCAGTACCTCAGTTGAAAACGCAGAAATCACTGGTCTTCTGTGTCGCTCGCGCTGGGAGTTGGAGACTGGAGCTGTTCCTACTCGGCCAAAATTTTATTATATGTTTTTGTTGTTGAATATTGACTTCTCTGGTTTGCTTAACCCATACAAACCTTTAGTTTTTATTTACATGGATTTAAAAATACATATATATTACCTAATAAATGTTAGGTGTGACAAATTTATGAAGAATAGTCAAATTTGTTTATGATGTGTATTTACTTTCAGAGGAAAAGAAAATCATTAGAACGAAACAGATAATTTTACAAGTGTTGATCATTTAGCAGCAAACCAGAAACTTTAAAGATTTTGAAAGCAAATCTATTTTCTCTGCTTTGCACTAAATTCATTTATCTAAAATGTTACTGCTCCTGGCTTAGAATCATATTGTGCAAATTCATTTTATTTTCTTTTTCTTCTGGCCTGCTGCTCACTGTAGACAACATATAATTTTCATAAAATTTTATAAGACTTTTTTATATAATCCATCAGAGATGATAAAAGTGACTTTGATAAAATTTAATGTTGCTCACAATATTATTCTCACATGTGAGTAATTTCATAGTGCATGTATTATATGTTAATTAGTACATTTTATATTTTATTTCAATTCGAGATATTGTTTAATCTAATTTTCATTTAGTTATTGTTCATTTTACTTTATAAAATTGACATAATTAAATTTATTAATTTTATTAGGTCAATTTATTCAAGTAAACAGTTGAAGGTTTAGTAAGTTATGATGTCTCTTTGGCATATACATTAAGTAAACAAAGACAACACTAGCTATCTAATAAAAACTACCTAATTAGAAATAAACATTATTTTGAAATTAGCTTGTGGTCTCAGGTAAAAAATTAAAAATATCTGTAGTAAAGAAATGACATTATTTCTTCATATTAAGAGAAGATACTGTAACTATGCTGTATAATTGACACTCACGATTGAAACAAGATGAAGAGATAGGCATTTTAGCAAAACTAAATGAAAACCTTATAAAATTTTCAGCCACGTTTCTTGATTTAAACATCTCCTGGAGGAGGCAAAGGGTAAATCTATGCAGTCAAACCTGGAATTGCTGAGACATGTTAAAATATGCACCACCAGTACTGAAACCTAAAGTGCCCTGAACCATTTTCATTTAGATTAATAAAATATGGTTTTAGTCTTCCTTCTCTATGTCCTGGCTTAGGCAGAATTATCAAGCCTTTTAAGTAGATCTGATTCTAAGTTTTGTTGTTGTTGTTGTTGTTTTTGAGATGGAGTCACCCAGGCTGGAGTGTAGCAGCAAGATTTTGGCTCACTGCAACCTCTGCCTCCTGTTTTCAATGAGTTCTCCTGCATCAGCATCCAAAGTAGTTGAGACTACTTGTGCCCGCCACCACCCCTGGTTAATTTTTTTGTATTTTTAGTAGAGGCGGGGTTTCACCGTGTTAGCTGGGATGGTCTTGACCTCCTGAACTCATGATTTTGCCACAACAGCCTTCCACAGTGCTTAGATTACTCGCTTGAGCCACCGTGCTTGGCCTTGATTATAGATCTGGACACAGACCATCCTCACCTTATTTTCTCTGAGGATAGAAAATTTTGTGATATGAAAGAACAAAACCAAACATTTCTTATAACAAAAGGAGATTTTATTTCTGCCCTGCTGTCCTGGGCTCATCATCTAGGTTATGTGAATCACCTCTTCTGCCTGAACCCTGCTTCAAGTGAAGAGTGCAGGCCTTCTAAACACTGCATCCAAATGACATGACTCTCTTGCCTTGGCCCTTTCAACAGGTGGAATTGTGGCTTATCTTTTGGTTGATTATTTAGGTGATACGAATTTTCTTTCCTGCCTTGCTCTACATGGGGCATTATGCCATAAAGCTAGGCCTAGCACCCAAGTATTACAATGTTTCTGTTAGAGCCATGCCTACAAAGAGAATATTGTACCATTTCTGGTTTAGGATTTAGGTGATGTGGTTGCCTGCTTTTACAATCACAGAGTGCATGGTAACGTATACCTAGGCACAGCTAATAGGCATGATAATGACTCTTACATGTGGACTCAGATGATAGGAGAGATTTTAACTCTTGTAGCTGGGTTTAGGGAAATGAGTGATGTCAGGTATCTCCTTCCGGTTAAAAACTCACAGAAGGTTACAACATTGTCACATATTTTATAATACAATTGGGTTTTACAGAGATTATCATAACAGGACCTAGAAAACGGAGAAAATTGTGAGCCTCTCACGCACAGACCAGCTGACGTGGACTTTCACCATCATAGTTAGATGACAGCAACTGTCTTAAATGAATCAAGGTCATGTATCTTATTGAAAATCAAATCTTTAGAATGTTATTTCGTCGTGACTCATGCACTTGTGTATTTTCACTCTTTAGACTGCTTCCAGCCTGCATGTGGAATTTTGATATCTACCTGGTCAACCTTGAAGTCACAAGATTATTCTGCCTGGACTCTGTTCTCAATAAGAATTGTGACATCAGTGGATCAACTACCCAGGTGACATGATATTCTTTTTGCACCATGCTCATAGACATCACTGTGACATATTACTGTGTCCATCACTTAAAAGACATAACTCTCATCTCTGAAACAGGTCCTGCACACAGCGCAGGATAGTGACATGGTCATAGGCTAGGCAAACAGTTCTAACACTATTTTGCCAGGGCTGTGACCAAAAGTGGACATTTTGACATATCACAGGGACTATCATGTGGGTTGTACGGCTCTTTTCCTTAGGACCTGCCCATTTGAATTATGACATATTGCTATCCCAGTCACAAAGGAGATGGTACACTTTTGTCAGGGCATGCTTTAAGACAGGCTTTGTGACATATATCTGGGCCTATTACCTAGGTGATGTGACTTACTACTTGGCCCTGCCAACATCAATCATTGTGATATAAGGGTGGAATCTGCACCTACATGATGTAACTCTCCTGCCTTGGTCCTTTACTAAGGGGGAATTGTGAATATCTCAGGACCCAGGACCAATTGATGTAGCTCTTCTGCCTGATTTCTGTCCACATTTTTAATTGTAAAATATAACTCGGGAAGCACGTAGGTGGTATGACCCTTATTTTTCTGCCTGCTCCATGCCTACTTGGGACACTGAGATTTATCTCTGAGCCCATGACCTAAGTTAAGTGATTCTCTTCTTCTGCTTAGTCTTTACAAATGGGGATTTGAGACATTGCTGAGCCCAAGACTCAGGTTATTTGATTCTTCTTGTTTTCTTGAACTATGCCCCAAAACAGAATTTTGACCTATTGCAATGTTCAGCACGCAGATAGTATTACTCTTTGGCTGGCTTCCTGCATATAGAGAGAATTATGGCATATTGCCCTGCCAAACACTCTGATAATATGACTGCCATACCTGTGTCAGAGCCACAGAAGGTATTTTGCCATATCTTGGGTCCATTATGCAGGTGTTTTGGCTCTCATAACTAGACTGAGTTTTTTTTTTCCGCATGTGGGATGGTGTCATATTCCTGAGTCCAACACCCAGTGCTGTGACTCTAATTCCTATATCCAGCCTAGAGAGAACATCGAGGTATTTTGTTTGGCACAGCACCTAAGCGATGTTAACTTTCTGCCTAGGTTTTTTGCCCACTGGGAAAATGGGACTATGGAACTATGACATATACCTTACTTCAGTTCACTGGAATGATGATCAAACTTATACTAGGATTCAGCCAATAGAAAATATTTGGCCCTTAATCCTTAGGCTTAGGGCAATAGGTAATGTCCTGAATTGCATATTTGTACCAACTTTACAGAACTTTATAACACTAGCTCATAATGTAAAAATTCCTTGGGTGGTAAAAGTTTTATAACAGGGCCCAGTAAAATGTTCATATTGGAGCTCTTGATCACACACCCAGGTGAAAGCAAATTTATTTCCACCTCACATGTCCAAATTCCACTGTTAAGGTCCTGAGTCTAATGTGTGAAGACAGTATACAGTTGGAAATGTGACCCTCATATGTGGGTCTGGCCACAGGTGGGCTGATGACTCATTTCTGAATCCAGCTCACAGGCATAATAATGGGTCTCATCCCTAAAACCAACCTATAGAACAGATATTGACTATTACACCTGGGTTTTTTTCACCATATAAGATCATGAATCCATACAAGCATGTAAGCCTCAGAGTGGTTCGCAACTCTCATGCATGCTGTGTGAAGTCTTCAAAGTTATCAGAGTGTCATACAATGACCCAATATATATATACATGAGTTTGTGACTCTCATGTGTACACCTAGCTCACAGTTAATGATGTTACCCTGAAAGACAAAAATATTTGGCATATTGCTAGACCAAGTGGACTGGTGTTGAACCTTTTTGAATTAAATTCCTTCCCATGGGTGCATTGTCACATATCACTGGATGAGAATCATAAAAATGTGACTCCTATGCCTGGGCCCTGCCAACAGATGATATTTTCATTTATCTCTGGGCATATAAGCTAGGTGATTTGTCTCTCCTGCCTGTGCCCTGAGCAAGAGACGACAATGTGAAACATTGTTTGACTTAACATCTTGATGATGTGACTCTCCTCTCCTGCCTGGGTCCTGTTCAACAAAGAAATTGTGACATACCACTGATTGTAAAACCTAGGTGATGTGCCTATTTTTCATACTCTAGACTCTGACAAGATAGGGGATATTACATATGTGAGAGCCCAGCACCTAGGTAAAGTGACTTTTCTCTTTTTCTACTATCCTATCTAGAATGGCTTTTGTGACACACTATTTGAGTCTGCACACAGGTGATACAACTCTTCTGACTAGACCCAGCCCAAAAATAAAATAATATGGTATCACTGTCTCAGGGTCCGAGTGATATGACTCTTCTGACGTGTCACTACTCAAAGGTGAAATTGTGACATATACGTGGGTTAAGCTCACATATGCAATAATAACTCTCATACCTGGACCCAGCCAGTAGAGATATTTTTAATCTCATAGTTAGTCTCATGACCATGGGTAAAGTCCTGGGTTTTTCAACTATATAAAATATACTAAGGATTATAACATTCAGGTATATCATACAAAGTCTTAATGGTACAAAGAGTGTCGTAACACAGACCAGCAATGAGGTAAAACGATGACTCTTATGCACACCTAGGTGACACGATTGTCATTCTCACATGTGAACAGGGCCTAGGAATGAGGTACTAAGTCTCACACACAAAAGCAGTCAAAGTTTGACATAATTTCTCTCATACATGGATCTTATTTACAGGTGGCTTGGTGATGTTTGAACCATGATTCAGCATATCTGGGGAGCTGTGACTCCCCTACTGGAAAACAATCTTCAAGAGAGATTGGGGCTCCTATACATGGATCTTGCCCATTGTTGAGATTGTGACGCCTCTACTTCAACCCAACTCATACAAAGAGTTGACTTACAAACACAAAACCAGGACTTGTGTGGGATGTGAAACTTATTTATGAGACTTCAGTTAGAACAGGTAACTTTGGCCAGCATGAGAATAATGTGTTACTCTTTTCTCAGCCCAGATCACAGATGAAATTCTGCCATATGTAGAAAAAGCACCTAAGCAATACATAACACCTTCCTTGGCTCTGCCTCCAATGGACACTTTTATATATCTCTGAGACCATCACCCAGATGATGTGAATTATGTGCCTGAAACCTGCCTACAAAAAGAATGGTATCTTATATCAAGGTACATCATGTAAGTGATGTAATTCCCTTCTACTGCCTAAGCCATGTGCTTACAGTGCATTGTGACACATGACTGGGTAGTGCACCCATTTGATGTGAGTCTACGTTTTGGAATCTGCCAACAGGAAGCATTGTAAGATATCACTTGGCATAGATCCTAGGTAATGTTTCTTCACTTTTGCCTTGGCCCTGACCACAGGGAGATTGTGGCATACTGCTAGGCCCCACACCAATGGGAGGTCACTCTCCAGCCTTGGTATTACACATAAGGGTCATCGTAACATATATCCAGACCAATTGCCTGAATGATGTGAGTATCCTCTCCTGCCAAAGTCCCACCCACAGAGGGAGTCTTGATATATCACTGAAATTAGCATCCAGTTGATGTGACCCAACTGCCAGGGAAATGGCCACAAGGGTTATTGTTCCATCTCACTAGACGAAGACCCACATAGATCGTGTGACTTTCTTGCCTTTTCGCTGGCCACAGGTAATATTGTGCCATATAACTGAGCCCATAAGAAAAACATAATAACACTCATATGCATGGATCCAGGATATGTGCAGAATGGTGACTCTTATTCTTAAACTTTTCCTCAAGTGTAATTGAGACATATAGCCCATCTCCTGGGTGATTTAAAAATTGTACCTAGGTATAGCCCTTGAATGAAATGTTCATAAATACCTGAGCCAATCACCTTGGTTCTTTGACATGGCTATCTTAACAATGTGTTCAGGGGGGTTACAACATATTTCTGGATATCTAGATTACACGACTCTCCTCCCCTCCCTGTACTCAGCTTCCTTTGGTAATTGCATCACTTCTAAACACTGCAACTATATAATATGAGCCTTTGCCTTGACCCTGTCAACAGGAGGCATTGTGACATATTTTTAGGCCCATCATTTATGTGGTATGACTCTCCTCTCTTGCCTGGACCCCACCCCAAGGGACATTGTGCCACAGAGCTGGACCTAGCACACAAGTTATGTGATATTTCTGATGGAACCCTGCCTACAAAGAGAATGTGGGAATATTTCTAGCCCAGCCTTTAGGTGAGTGTCTGTTCTGCCCTCTTTATAACCAAAGAGGGAAATGTATTTTATATGTAGGTACAGCTCACAGGCATGATAATGATGCTCATATGTGGACTCAGCCAACAGAGAATACTTTGACTCATATAACTAGGTTTAGGGACAGGCCTGATATTCTGCATTACCTTCTTGTATAAAGGTCACAAAAAATTGCAACATTCACACATATTTTTAAAAGTCTTTTGGTTATACAAACAGAATCAAATTAGAGCTCAGCATGCAGGTGAGATTTTGAGTCTTGTATGCACACCCAGCTGACAGTAAGGACTGTCATAATCTCACATGGATGAAGCCAACTGTCACACACGAAAACAGGACATGCATGGTATTGTAAATCTCATCTATGGAATCACAGTGTGATTGTGATATAATTCTTTGCCAAGCACATGTGTAATCTGACTCTATAGACTTGCTCCAGCCCATATATGGGATTGTGATATCTACGTAGGCTAACCTCAAAGTGATGTGACTCTGCTGCCTGGGCTCTTCTGTCAATAAGCACTGTGATATATCACTTCATTTAGAACCTAAGTGATGTTACATTTTTGCCTGCACCATGCCCACCAAAATTATTGTCACATATATCTGTGTTCACATCACAGGTGATGTGACTAACTTCACTGGAATTGTCCCTGCACAGTGGAAGGATAGTGACATATTGCAAAGCCAGGAACATAGGTGAGGGTACTATTTTGCCAGAGCCATGTCCAAGGTAGTGCAGTGTCACATATCTCTGAGCCAGTCACCTAGGTTATGTGGCTCTCTTGCTTGAGCTCTGCCAACCTGCAGAATGACATATTTCTTGGCCAGGCACACAGGTGATGATACTCTTTTGCCAGGGCTCTGCTTCATAGATGGCCTTGTGACATACCTCTGGGTCTATCATCTAGGTGAATTGACTCCCTACTTGGGCTCTATCCATGTGAAACATTGTGGCATAATAAGAGAACCTGCACCTAGGTGATGTAACACTCTTGCCTGGGTGCTATGTTAAGAGAGCCTTGTGACATATCTTAGGACCCAGCACCCAAGTGATGTGGTTCTTCTCCCTGGTTCCTGCCCACATGTTACATTGTGACATATTTCTAGGGAAGTACCTAGGTGATATGACTCTCCTTGTCTGCCTAAGCCCTGCATACTGGGAATGTTGGAATATATTGCTGGGCCTCTTCTGCCTGGGCCTTTAAAATGGTGTGATTGTGAGATATTGCTGAGCCCAGCATGTAGGTCATGTGACTCTACTCTTTTTTCTGAACCATCCCCACAATATAAAATATTGACCTATTGCATCCAGATGATGTTACTCTTCTGCCAGAGTCCTGAATAAAGAGGGAATTATTGCATACTGTTGGGCCCAGCACCCTGGTAATGCTACTGTCCTGCCTTTGCCAGAGCCACAGAAAGTATTTTGATGTATCTTCAGCCCATTTGGTAGGTGTTTTGGCACTCACCCTTTGGCTTTTTTTTTTTTTTTTTCTTACTGCTGGGTCCAGCACACAGTTAAGGTGACCCTCCTTTCTAGATTATGCATAGAGAGAAAAATGTGACCCATTGCTTGCCACAACATCTAAGTGATTTTACTCTTTTTACTATTTTTTTTTTTCTGCCCACAAATAGGATTATGACATATACCTTGCTTCTGTTCACAGGCATGATGGTCAAACTTATATTGAGATTCAGCCAATAGGAGACATTTGGCCTCTCATTATTGTATTGACAGTCATAGGTAAAATCCTGGGTTGCATATTTGTACAAAGCTCACAGAAGTTTACAACACTAACTCATATTGTAAAAACTCCTTGTGTGGTACAGAGAGTTTCATAACAAACTCAGCAAAAAGTTAAGATGATAACTCTCAATTACATACCCATGTGAAAGCAAAAGTTGTCACCATCCCACATTTACAAAGTCCATATTGAGGCACTGAGTCTAACAAGTAAAAAGAGTACAAAGGTAGAATCATGATTCTCATATGTGAATCTGGCTACAGGTTCAGTTTTGACTAATTTTTGGACTCAGGTAACCGGCATATAAAGAGGTCTCATTTCTGAACTTAGCCTAATAAGAGATTTTGACTGTCATATCTGGGTTTAAAGTAATATATAAGATTGTGAATCCATGTAATCCTGTGTGCCTCAGTGTACTTTGTAGTGCAAATGTGTGCCATATAAAGCCCTCGGCTATAGTGTACGGTGTCATATGATGGCCCAGCACACATGTGACATTGTGACTCATATACACACCACACTAACATGTAAAGTTGTCACTCTCAAAGATGAAGAGATTGTGTCTTATCACTGGGCCTAGTACCCAAATTATTAAATCTTTTGTTTAAATTGTTTCCAATATGTGCATTGTGAAATATCGTTGTGTCAGAATCATAATAATTTGACTCTTCTGCCTGGGCCCCGCCAACAAGTGATATTATCACATTTCTCTGAGACTAGCAGCTAGGTGATTTGTCTACTTTGCCTGTGCTTTATCCCGAAGGAACATTGTGACATCACTGGATGTAGCATCTAAAAAACATGACTCTCATTTCTGGCCTAGGTCCGGCCCACTAAAGAAATTGTGACATATTGCTGAGTGAAGGCCTAGGTAGTGCAATTCTCTTCTTTATTCTGGAGTTTGCCAAAAGAAGGGATTATTATGTATTGCTGAGCCCAGCACCTAGGTGGTGTAACTCTCCTGTTTTTCTTCAACGCTGTGTACAGTGGACATGGTGCCATATTACTTGAGACTGTACCCAGGTGATGTGACTCTACTGATTTGGCCCTGACTGCTAAGGAGATTATAATGTATCTTGAGCTCAGCATCCAGGTGATGATACTCTCCTCCCTTGCTTCTTCCCACGGGTGAAACTGACATATACTTGGGTTCAGCTCACATGCACAAAAATAAATATCATACCTGGACCCAGAGAGGAGAGATATTTTGACTCTCATAGCCAGTCTTCTGGCCATAAGTAAAGTAATTGTTCTCCTAATTGTATAAATTTCACAGAGGATTATGACACTCTGGCATATCATAAAACCTGAGTGGTACAAAGAGTGTCATAACAGGGATCAGCAAGCAGTGAGGTGCTATTGTGTCTCTTAGATGTACATCCAGCTGATCTGATTTTTATTTACTCACAACAGGGCTTAAAAAGAAGGTATAAATCTCACACAAAAGAGCAGTTGAAGGTGGAAATTGTTCTTCTCTTATGTGGTAGGTTTGGCTACGCATGTTTCAGTATAGCTGTGAGGCTGTGACTATCCTACAAAAACACAGCCTTCAAGTGGGATTAGGCATCATATATACGGATGTTGCTCATTGTTGAGATTGTGTCTCTTCTGCTTTGGCCCAACCAACAGGAGGTGTTGACTCACATACATGAAGCCAGGACTTGTGTGGTACTGTGAAACTTATTTCTAAATATTTGCTAGTGTGTTACCAGAATATACAAATTAGCCTAAGTAAGACTAGCTCATGAATACTTTGACTCTCTCTTTAGGCCATGACCAGAGATAAAATCATGACATACATGAACTATCCATCTAAACAAAAGTGTCTGAGCATAAAAGGACACTTTTACATATCACTGGGACCAGCACCCAGTTGATGTCAATTCTTTGCCTGATCCCTGCCTATAGCAGGCATTGTGGCTTATATCTAGGTCCATCATGTAACTAATATGTAGACCATACACCTAAGCAAAGTTTCCTGGGCCTGCCTACAAAGAACACTTTTACATATCACTGGGACCAACACCTAGATGATGTGAATTATTTGCCTTATCCCTGACTATAAAAGGCATTGTGGCTTATATCCAGGTCCATCATGTAAGTGATGTGATGCTCCTCTACTGCCTTGGTCTGGCACTTATAGTGCATGGTGATACAGAACTTGCTATAGCACCCAGGTGATGACTCTATATTTTGTGACATGGAAATGTGACAGGATGCATAGTAACATATCACTTAGTTCAGAACCTCAGTGATTTTTCTTCCCTCTTGCCTTGCCCTGACCACAGGGGAGGCCGCAACATATTGCTCACCTTAGCACACAAGTGAGGTTACTTTCATACCGTGGTACTGTACATAGTGGACATTGTGATATATATCTAGACCGATTGCCTAGGTGAAATGAGTCTCTTCTCTTTACAGCACCCAAGCATTGCCCAAGGGGGAGACTTGATTTATTACTAAAACTAGGATCCATGTGATGTGACTCTTCTTCCAGGGTCCTGCCCACAAAAAGGATTGTGACATCTCACTAGACCAGCACCCACTCAGATGATGTGACTTTCCTGCTTACTTTCTGCCCACAGGTGATATTGTGCCATATATCAGAGTCCAGATAAGAGGAATAATCATGACTGTCAAACCTAGAGCAATGTGGTGCCTCCCATTCCTTCAACTTACTACCAGTGTTATTGTGATAATTAACTTTACCCAGCTCCTGAGTGATTTAATAATCCTGCCTATGTGTGGACCATAAATGAAATTTGAACATTTATTTCAGCTGATCAACTTTGTGATTTTACTATTCTGTCTTAACAATATCCTCAGGAAGTATTGTTAACATGTCTCTGGACCCATTATCTAGGTTGCCTGACTACTCTCCTGCCTCGACCCTGCTTCCACTGGAGACTGTAGCATTTCTAAACACTGCATCCAAAAGATATTATACTGGTCCTTTCAACTGGAGACATTGTGACATATTTCTGGGCCTATAATTTAAGTAATGTGTCTATCTTCTACCTGGAAATTGCCACAAGCAGCATTGTGACATAAAGTTTTGTGTAGGCCCCAAGTTATGAAACTTTTCTTCCAGAAATTTGCCTACACAGGAAATATGGGGAAATTTCTTACACAACATTTAGGTGACTTGGCTGTCATGCTTCTTTTATTACCACAGAGTAAATTGTGACATTTATCTAGGGACAACTCACAGGCATGATAATGACTCTAATATGTGGATCCCACAAATAGGAGTAATTTTGACTCCCATAACTTGATTTAGAAACATAAGTGATTGTATTTTTTCTGGCAAAAAGATCACAGAAGATTGTAATAGCCTCAGATATCGTATAAAGTCCTTGGCTTCTACAGAGTGTCATAACAGAACCCAGCAAAAATATGAAATTGTGAATCCAATATGCACACCTAGCTGACAGTAAGAACTGTCACCATTTCACAATATAGGAAGCCAACTGTCACTCTTGGAAACAGGACGTGTGTGGTATTGTCAGTCTCATCCTGGTAATTTCCTGCAAGTGCGATTGTGATATAAATCTTTGCTGAACACTTGTGTAATTTTTCTCTATGGACTGCTTTCTGTCTGCATATGTTATTGTGATATCTATCTAGGCCAACCTCCAGCTACTATGACTTTCCTGCCTGGGACCTACTCTCAGTAAGAATCGTGATGTATCACTAGATCCAGCACCCAAGTCATGTTACATTTTTGCCTGAGTAATACCCACAGAAATCATTGTGATTTATCTAGGTGTCAACCACTTTGGTTATGTAACTTTCCTTGTTAGAATGGGCCTTGTGCACAGTGGAGGATAGTCCCATATGGCTGGTCCAGACAAACAGGTGATGGTACTTTCTTGCTAGGGCCATGTTCTGAAGAGAGCATTATGCCAAATCTATGGGCCTATCACCTAGGTAATGTTGCTCTCCTGCTTGGGTCCTGCTTAACTAGATAGTGACATATTGCTAAATTAGGCTCACAGGTGATGATCCTCTTTCACCAGGTCCATGCCTCATGGAGGACATTGTGATGTATCTCTGGGACTATCGTGTAGCTGATGTAACTCTCTGGTTGAGCCCTGCTGATATGGAGCAAGGTGACATAAGGGTAGAATCTGCACTTATGTGTGTAATGCTCTTGCCTATTTCCTGTCCTAAGGAAGCCTTGTGACATATGTCACGACCTAGTATTAAGATGAAGTGACTCTCTGTCTGGCTTCACCTCACATATTACATTGTGTCACATACCTAGGGAAGCACCTAGGTGATAGACTCTTCTCTTCTTTTTTTTTTTTTTTTTTTTTTTTTGAGGCGGAGTCTGGCTCTGTCACCCGGACTGGAGTGCAGTGGCCGGATCTCAGCTCACTGCAAGCTCCGTCTCCCAAGTTTATGCCATTCTCCTGCCTCAGCCTCCCGAGTAGCTGGGACTACAGGCGCCCGCCACCTCGCCCGGCTAGTTTTTGTATTTTTAGTAGAGTCGGGGTTTCACCGTGTTCGCCAGGATGGTCTGGATCTCCTGACCTCGTGATCCGCCCGTCTCGGCCTCCCAAAGTGCTGGGATTACAGGCTTGAGCCACCGCGCCCGGCCTAGACTCTTCTCTTCTAACTGAACCCTGTCTTCTTGTGAAATTGTGTCATAAATCCGAACCTGTGTCTTAAGTGATGTGACCCTTTTCTTCTGCTTGATGCTTTACAATTGGGTGGTATGACATATTGCTAAGCCCAATACTTAGGTAATATGACTTTTCTCTTCTTGCTGAACCATTCCCATGAAAAGATACTTGATGTGTTATAGGGCCCAGCACTCAGACGATGTTCGTTTTCTTCTTGGATCCTGTATAAAGACAGAATTATGACATATTGCTGGATCCCCACCATGATGATGTAACTCTGCTGTCTGTGCCAAAGCAACAGAGAGTATTTTTACCTATCCTGGGCCCATTCTGTACGTGTTTTTGTTCTTGTCGTTTGTCTGTTTTCTCTTTTCTGTTTTTTCCCCACATTTGGGATTGTGTCATATTGCTGGATCCATTACACTGTTAATGTAACCCTTATTTCTAGACGCTTTCTAGAAAGGGCACTGTGACATTTTGCTTGGCACGACACCTAGGTTGTGCTACCATCCTGTCAATTTTTTTCCTGTAAATAGGATTATGAAATTTACATTGCTTCTATTCAGAGGTATGATTATCAAACTTAAATTGAAATCCACCAATAGTAGATATATTGTCTCCATCGCTATGCTTATGGCATAGGTAAGATTATGGGTTGTATATTTGTACAAAGCTCACAGAAACTTACAACAGTTACTGACATTCAATAAACTCCTTGGGTGGTACACAAAGATTTACAACAGGGTCCAGCAAAAGATTAAGATTGGGAATCTATTACACATGCAGGTGAGAGCAAAAGTTGTCACCATCCCACATTTACAAAGCCCACTGTTGAAGTCTTAAGTCTAATAAGTAAATAAAGTACAAAGATGCAATTGTGACTTCCATGTGTGGAGCTTGCTACAGGTAAGATTGTGGCTAATTTCTGGACCTAGACCACAGGCATGAAAATGTGTCTCCAGTCTGAACCCAGACTATAAGAGGGATGTGACTATCATTACTGGGTTTAGGGAAATGTGTAAGACTGTGAGTTAATATGAGCATGTAGGTCTCAGACTGGATTTCAATGCTCATGATGTTGCATAAATTATTTGGTTGCTGTAGAGTGTGTTATATCATGACCCAGAACACACGTGAGATATATACACAACAAGCTAACAATTAAAGGGTGTCACCTTAAAACATAAAATGATTGTCATATCACTAGACCTAGTGCCCTTAGATGTTGAGATTTTTGGCTAAAATTCTTTACCATGGGTACATTTTGAAATATTGCTGGGTTAGAATTATAATAATGTGACCCCTCTGCTTGTATTCAGAAAACAGGGGATACTATCACATATCTCTGGGCCTAACAGCTAGGTAATGTGTCTCTTCTGTCAGTGCTCTGCCCACAGGGCACACTGGCATATCACTAGATATGGCATCTAGGTAATGTGACTCTCCTCTCCTGCCTAGATCCTGCCCAGTGAAGAAATTGTGACATACCACTGAGTGCACAACCTAGGTGATGTGACTCTGCACTTTGTCCTGCACTCTACCAAAAAAGAACATTATAACATATTGCTGAGCCCAGCACATAGGGAGTGTGACTATCCACTATTTTTTCAGCCCTGTATACAGTGGGCATGATTACATGTTATTTGAGGCTATGCACAGGTAATGTGACTCTTCCACACATGTTCTTCCTATAAAAACATTTATAATATATCCCTGGCTCAGCACTCAGATGATATTACTGTTTTGTCTCATCTCTGATGAAAGGTGAACTTCTGACATGTACCTGAATTCAGCTTACATGCACAATAATAACTCTCAGACCTAGGCCCAGCCATGGGAGATATTTTGACTCTCACAGAAAGTCTTGCAGACATGGATAAAGTCCTAGATCTCCCACCTGCAAGAATTCATAGAAAAGTATGCTACTTAGGCATAGCATATGAAGCCTGAGTGGTACATAGAGTGTCATAACAGGCACCAACAACCAGGTGCTATTGTGACTTCTGGATGCACATTCAGCTGAAATAATTGTCATGAACAGAGCCTATGAATAAGATCCTAAACTTCACACACATAAGCAGTCTTGGATGCACACCTACGTATTTTGTTGTCTGTATACATTTGTTGTTGTAATTATTGTATAGTGTATTAAAGTTTTTTTTTTCCTAATTGATATTCTGTTTTGCTTTATTACTGAAAGTGGGATATTGATATATACTTCCATTATCATTTTGCTGTCTATCTTTGCTTCAATTCTCTCAATGTTTTGTCCATGTGTTTTGGAATACTGTCATATATTTATACGTTCTCAGTGAGTGAAACATCTTACTGTAATTAAATGTCCTACTTTGTCTCTTGTGAATTTTCACTTAAAGTAAATTATATAAAATATGACAGGATTCAGCTCAATAAATTATTACCTTTTCTCTCATTTAGCTAACACTCAAATGGAATGTATTTTTTATCCTGCCATTTTCAGTCTATTATTTTTATTTAATCTGAAATGAGTCTCTTGAAGACTTGACATAGTTACATCTTGATATAAATTATATCATTAATTTTTTTTCATTGTTACAGGTACTTTTGCTAAATATAACATTCTTGCCTACATTTTTTTTCAGTATTTTAACTGTGTTATCCTACTGCCTTCTTGAATGAAAGATTTATGTTCATTATTTTATGCGTAATCTGGCAGAAGCATGCACATAAATAACACAACCTATTTTTCTTCCAGATTCTCTTCTTGTCTGTGAATTGCAAAACATTGGTTATGTTGTTGTGTCTTGCTAGAAATCTGTGTTAATCTTTGTTGAAATTTGATGAGCTTCTTTATTTTCTTATTTTTTTTTACTCATGATGGAGTGCATATCAGTCTTTTTAGTACTCCTACTTCACAATTTTTATTTATTTTATGCTATTTATCTTTTTGTTTGTTTAATTTTTGTTATTTCGTTTTGTTTTCTTTATTTCCCTTTTACTGATTGAGCAAAATTGGGATGGTAATTTTGATTTTATAGGGTAATTTATGTTTTTCTTTTAAAAAATAGGTCTAGAATTTAATTCAAATTGTCTTAGGTAGTTTTTACATCTCCACATTTTATATAATTGATTTATGCATATTCATTTTTATTTTTATTTATATTTCATTTATTTTATTTTATTATTATACTTTAAATTCTAGGGTATATGTGCACAATGTGTAGGTCTGTTACATAGATATACATGTTCTATGTTGGTTTGCTGCACCCATCAACTTGACATTTACATTAGATATTTCTCCAATGCTACCCCTCCCTTAGCTCCCCACCCACAGAAAGACCCAGTGTGTAGTGTTTCCTGCTGTGTGTCCATGTGTTCTCATTGCTCAACTCCTGCCTATGAGTGAGAACATGTGGCATTTGGTTTTTCTGTCCTTGTGATAGTTTGCTGAGAATGGTGGTTCCCAGCTTCATCCATGTTCCTGCAAAGGAGATGAACTCATCCTATTTTTGTGGCCGCATAGTATTCCATGAAGTATACGTGCCACATCTTCTTAATCCAGTCTATTATTGTTTGACATTTGTGTTGGTTCCAAGTCTTTGCTATTGTAAATAGTACCTCAGTAAACACGTGTGTGTATGTGTCTTTATAGTAGCATGATTTACAGTCCTTTGGGATATACCCAGTAATGGGATAGCTGAAACCAATGATATTTCTCGTTCTAGGTCATTGAGGAATCACCACACTGTGTTCCACAATGGTTAAACTAATTTACACTCCCACCAACAATGTAAAAGTGTTGCAATTTCTCCACATCCTCTCCAGAATCAGTTTCCTGACTTTTTAATGATCACCATTCTAACTGGCATAAGATGGTATCTCACTGTGTTTTTGATTTGCATTTCTCTGATGACCAGTATGAATACTTTTTCATTTGTTTTTTGGCTGCATAACTGTTTTCTTTTGAGAAGTGTCTGTTCATATTATTTGCCCACTTTTTGATGGGATTTTTATTTGTTTTCTTGTAAATTTAGTTAATTGTAGATTCTGGATATTAGTCCTTTGTCAGAGGGGTAGATGGCAAAAAATTTCTCTCATTCTGGAAGTGGCCTGTTCACTCTGATGCTAGTTTCTTTTGCTGTGCAGAAGCTCTTTGGTTTTCTTAGATCACATTTGTCTATTTTGGCTTTTGTTGCCGTTGCTTTTAGTGTTTTAGTCATGAAGTTTTATCTATGCCTATGTTATGAATGGTATTGCCTAGGTTTTCTTCTAGGGTTTTTATGGTTTTAGATTTCACTTAAGTGTTTAGTCCATCTTGAGTTAATTTTTGTGTAACATGTAAGGAAGGGATCCAGTATCAGCTTTCTACATATGGCTAGCTAGTTTTCCCAGCACCATTTATTAAATAGGAAATCCTTTCCCCATTGCTTGTTTTTTTTTTCAGGTTTGTCAAAGATCAGGTGGTTGTAGATGTGTGGTGTTATTTATGAGACATCTGTTCTCTTCCACTGGTCTATATATCTGCTTTGGTACCAGTACCATGCTGTTGTGATTACTGTAGCTTTATAATATAGTCTGAAGTTAGGTAGCGAGATGTCTCCAACTTTGCTCTTTTTGCTTAGGCTATGCAGGTTCTTTTTTATTCCACATGAACTTTAAAGTAGTTTTTTTTTTCTATTTCTGTGAAGAAAGTTGTTGGTAGCTTGATAGGGATGGCACTGAATGTATAAATTACTTGGCGATATGGCCATTGAATGTATAAAAAATGGCAATATGATCATTTTCATGATATTGATTCTTATCCATGAGCATGGAATGTTCTTCCATTGTTGTCCTCTTATTTTGTTGACCAGTAGTTGTAGTTCTCCTTGGAGAGGTCCTTTACATCAATTGTAAGTTGAATTTCTAGGTATTTTGTTCTCTTTTTGGCAATTGTGAATGGGAGTTCACTCATGATTTGGCTCTCTGGTTGCCTGTTATTTGTGTATGGGAATGCTTGTGATTTTTGCACACTGATTTTGTATCCTGAGAGTTTGCTGAAGTAGCTTATCGATGAAAGAGATTTCGGGCTGAGACAATGGCATTTTCTAAATATTCTATCAAGTTATCTGTAAACAGGGACAATTTGACTTCATCTTTTCCTATTTGAAGATGCTTTATTTCTTTCACTTGCCTGATTGCCCTGGGCAGAACTTCTAACACTGTTGAGTAGGAGTGGTGAGAGAGGGAATCCTTGTCTTGTGCTGATTTTCTAAGGGAATTCTTCCAGTTTCTGCCCATTCAGTATGATATTGGCTGTGAGTCTGGCATAAATAACTCTTACTATTTTGAGATACATTCCATCAATGCCTAGTTTATTGAGAGTTTTTAGCATAAAGGGCTGTTGAATTTTGTCAAAGGCCTTTTCTGCATCTATTGAGATAACCATGTGGTTTTTATCATTGGTTTGGTTTATGTGATGAAATATATTTATTCGTTTGTGTATTTCAAATCCCAGGGATGAAACTGACTTGACTGTGGTGAGTAAGCTTTTTGACATGCTGTTGCATTTGATGGGATGTATTTTATTGAGGATTTTTGTGTCAATATTCATCAGGGATAATGGTCTAAAATTTTGTTTTTTTGTTGTTTCTCTGCCAGACTTTGGTGTCAGGATGCTGCTGGCCTCATAAAATCCGTTAGGGAAGATTTTCTCTTTTTCTGTTGATTGGAATAGTTTCAGAAGGAATGGTACCATCTCCTCCTTGTACCTCTGGTAGAATTTGGCAGTGAATTCACCTGATCCTGGACTTCATTTTTTGGTTGACAGCGTATTAATTATTCCCTCAATTTCAGAACCTGTTATAGGTCTATTCAGAGAGTCAATTTCTTCCTAGTTTAGTATTGGGAGGGATTTATGCATGCAGGAATTTATACATTTCTTCTAGATCAACTATTTATTAGCATAGAGGTGTTTATAGTATTCTCTGATGGTAGTTCGTATTTCTGTGGAATTGGTAGTGATATCCCCTTTATCATTTTTTATTATGCTTATTTGATTCTTCACTCTTTTTTTATTTATTAGTCTCGCTAGAAGTCTATCTATTTTGTTGATCTTTTCAGAAAACCAGCTCCTGGATTCCCTGATTTTCTTAGAGATTTTTGTGTCTCTATCTCCTATCTCCTTCAGTTCTTCTCTGATCTTTAGTTATTTCTTGCCTTCTGCTAGCTTTGGAATTTGTTTGCACTTGCTTCTCTAATTCTTTTAATTATGATGTTACAGTGTCGATTTTTTATTTTTTCATCCTTTCTCTTGTGGGCATTTAGTGCTATAAGTTTTCCTCTAAACACTGATTTAAATGTGTCTCAGAGATTCTGGTATGTTGTGTCTGGTTTCATTGATTTCAAACAAAACCTTTATTTCTGCCTTTATTTCACTACTTACCCAGTAGTCATTTAGGAGCAGGTTGTCCAGTTTCTATGTACATGTGTGGTTTTGAGTGAGTTTCCTGATTCTGAGTCCTAATTTGATTGCACTGTGGACTGAGAGACAGTTTGTTATGATTTCTCTGCTTTCCGATTTGCTGAGTAGTGTTTTACTTCCAATTATGTGGTCAATTTTAGAATGAGTGCAATGTGGTGCTTAGAGAATGTATATTCTATTGATTTGGGTTGTGGAGTTCTGTAGATATCAATTAGGTCTACTTGGTCCAGAGCTATGTTCAAGTCTTTGATATTCTTGTTAACCCTCTGTCTCCTTGATCTGTGTAGTATTGATGGTGGGGTGTTAAAATCTTTATAATTACTGTGTAGATGTCTAAGTCTCTTTGTAGGTCTCTAAGAACCTGCTTTATGAATCTGGGTGCTGCTGTTTGGGGTGAATATATAGTTAGCTCTTCTCATTGAATCAATCCCTTTACCATTATGTAATGGTCTGCTTTGTCTCTTTAGATCTATGTTTGTTTAAAATCTATTTTATCAAGGACTAGGATTGCAATCCCTGCTGTTTTGTCATTCATTTGTTGGTAGATCTTTCTACATCTCTTTATTTTGAGGCTGTGGGTGTCTCTGCACATGAGATGGGTCTCCTGAATACAGAACAGTGACGAGTCTTGACTCTGTATCCAATCTGCTAGTCTGTGTGTTGTAGTTGGGGATTTAGCTCATTTGCATTTAAGATTAATATTGTTAACTGTCATTATGATGTTAGCTGATTATTTTGCCTGTTAACTGATACAGTTTCTTCATGGCATCAATGGTCTTTACAATTTTGCACATTTTTGCTGTGGCTGGTACTGCTTTTTTCTTTCCATGTTTCCAGTGCTTCCTTTCAAGAGCTCTTGAAGTGAGTCCTGGTGGTGACATCTCTCAAAATTTGCTTGACTGTAAAGATGTTATTTTTCCTTCACTATGAAGCTTAGTTTGGCTGCATATAAAATTCTGGGTTGAAAATACTTTTCTTTAAGATTTTTGAATATTGGCCCCCACTCTCTTCTGACTTGTAGAGTTTCTGCTGAGAGATCCGCTATTAGTCTGATTGGCTTCCCTTTGTGGGCAACTCAACTTTTCTCTCTGACTGCCTTTAACATTTTTTCCTTCATTTCAACCTTAGTGAATATAACAATTATGTGTCTTGGGGTTGCTCTTCTTGAGGAGTATGTTTGTAGTGTTCTGTATTTCCTGAATTTGAGTGTTGGCCTGCCTCACTAGGTTGGGGAAGTTCTTCTGGATAATATCCTGAAGAGTGTTTTCTAACTTGGTTCTATTCTCTCCACAACTTTCAGGTACACCAATCAAATGTAGATATTGTCTTTTTCACATATTCCCATATTTCTTGCAGTCTTTGTTTGTTTCTTTTCAGTCTTGTTTCTCTAATCTCGTCTTCTCACTTTATTTCTTTTATTTCATCTTCAATCACTGATGTCTTTTCTTCCACTTGATCAAATCGGCTATTGAAGCTTGTGCACATGTCACGGAGTTTGTGAGCTGTGATTTTCAGCTCCATCAGGTCATTTAAGATATTTCCTACACTGTTTATTCTAGTTAGCCATTCATCCATCCTTTGTTACTTTTCCTTCTAACAATCAGGTTCCTCAGCTGCACGTGTGTTGGAGTTTGCCAGAAGTCCACTCCAGACCCTATTTGCCTGGGTATCACCATTGAGGGCTGCAGCACAGCAAATATTGCAGAACAGCAAAAATTGCTGCCTGATCCTTCCTCTGGAAGCATCATCCCAGAGGGGCACCCATCTGTATGAGGTGTCTGTTGGCCCCTACTGGGAGTTGTCTCTCAGTCAGTCTACATGGGGTTCAGGGACCCACTTGAGGAAGCAATCTGTCTGGTCTCAGAGCTCCACTGCCATGCTGGGAGAACCACTGTTCTCTTCAAGGCTGTCAGACAGAGATGTTTAAGTCTGCAGAAGTTGTCTGCTGCCTTTTGTGTAGCTATGCCCTGCCCACAGAGGTGAAGTCTAGACAGGCAGTAGACCTTGCTGAGCTGTACTGGGCTCTGTTGAGTTCGAACTTCCCAGCCACTTTGTTTACCTACTCAAGCCTCAGCAATGGCAAATGCCTCCCAGGCCCAAAACCCCCTGCAAGGTTGCAGTCTTGCAGGTCAATCTTAGACTGCCGTGCTAGCAATGAGCAAGGCTCTGAGGGTGTGGTACCCACCAAGACAGACATGGGAGGGAATCTCCTGGTCTGCCATTGCTTAAGACCATGGAAAAAGCAGAGTAATTAGATGGAGTGTATCATTTCTCCAGGTATAGTCTGTCACAGCTTCTCTTGGCTAAGATAGGAAAATTCCCTGACCCCTTAAGCCTCCCAAGTGAGACAACTCCCAACACTGCTTTGTAGGCTGCACCCACTGTCCAATCAGTCCCAGTGAAATGAACTAGCTTCCTTAGTTGGAAATGCAAAATAATTCATCTTCTGTGTCAATCTCACTGGAAGCTATAGACTGGAGCTGTTTTTATTCAGCCATCTTGGAAGTGATTTTCGTTTTTAGTTTTGATTGATTGAGCCATATTATCTTGACGTTTGGTATATGTTGTAATCTTAGGTTGCAACTTGTATAATAATAAGCCACATGTCAAAATATTAAGTGACTTTTTTCTGGGGGAATATGATACCATTTTTAGGCTAGTTTAGTGTGTTTTTTAGTTAAAAAAAAATCTTTTTGTTTGTTTGTTTAGTAGAATTTTCACTGTGGCTGCTCAGGCTGGAGTCCAAGTGCATAACTGTGGTTCACTGCAACCTCCACCTCCTGAGTTTAAGTGATTTTCCTGCTTCAGCCTCCTGAGTAAATGGGATTACAGACACCTGCCACCATATCCGGCTAATTTTTCTACTTTTAGTAGAAATGGGGTTTAACCACGTTGACCCAGCTGGTCTTGAGATTCTGAACTTAGGTAATCCATCTGCCTCAGTGTCCCAAAATGTTGGAATTATAGGTGACAGTCACCACTCCCAGCCATCCTCTATGTTTCCTATTGAGATTCTGTAGTCAGTTGCTATACCTGTTGTCTGTTTATGATACTGATGTCCTTCTTTTCTTGTAATAGTCATTTGCCTTTTTCTCAGCTGTCTGAAACTCAAAGTATACCTCCCTTTCTTTCAACACTGTCATGGAATGTAGAAATTAGTCTTTCCTAAGGTTTTAAAAAGACAGAAGCAATAACACAGATGCCATATTTTATTATTTGTGGAGGGGGAAGACAAATTGGGAGTCTATATTTAAAGTCATCATATGAAGAAGAATGGCTGTGGTAGGAAACTACAAAATACTTTTATTACACTTCTATATGGTTTTGACATTTTCTTCACTAGGGGTGTAGCAAATTCTTAAATGGTTCTTAGATTGCTCATGAAGGCATTTTGGTCAAAATAGTTCTGTTAATATATCTGTAAAGAATTAGTCTGTGGCATTTTATTGTCACCTTGTTAATGTGTTGTATAACTATATATTTGTAAAGTATAATCAGTTGAGTCTACATAAGGAAAAATTTTGTTTTTCTTTTTTCAGCTGGCTCTTTTTATTTTACTGCAGAGATACTAACAGAGCACGACATAAAATATTCCACTCAAAAAGTGATTCTGAGAAAATATGGAAGCTGTGACTTTAATAGTTTACATGTAAAGAAAGATGATCTAAGTGTGTGTAATTCCGAGAGTGAGAAAAGCAATTATAATGGCATTCATCAATGTTTGTCAAATACCCATTACAAACCATCTGAATGTAATAAATGTGGCAAAGCTTTTGAGTTCTGCTCAATCTTCACAGAACATAAGAAATTTTTACTAAAAAAAAATGCTACAAATGTGAAGAATGAGGTAAAGACCATAAGTTGTTCTCAGATTTTACTGTACAGAAGAGAAGTTATACTGCAGAGAGTTACTACACATGTGAAAAATGTGGCAAAGCCTTTAAGAAGCTCTCAACATTACTGAACATAAGAGAGTTCATACAGGAGCGAACCTCTACAAATGTGAAGAATGTGGCAAAATTTTACCTGCTCCTCAACCCTTATTATACACAAGAAAAATCATACTGGAGACATATCCTACAAATGAGATTAATGTGGCAAAGTCTTTAAGTGGTCCTCAGACTTTGGTAATCATAACAGAATTCATATTTGATAGAAACCCTACAAATGTGAATGTTAAAGAGACTATACGTGGGTTTCAGAACTTGTTAAACGTGATAATTCATGCTGGAGAGAAACTCTACATCTGTGAAGAATATGCAAAGCCTTTACTCACTCCTAAATCCTTATTAACCACAAGAAAATTTATACGGAAGAGGGACCTCACAAATGTGAAAAATATAACAAAACGTTTAAGAGATTCTCAGACCTTACTAATCATAAGACAATTCACAGTGGAGAGAAACCCTAAAAATGTGAAAAATGTGGCAAAGTATCGAGCTCATTCTCGTGGCTCATTAGACATCAGAAAATTCATACTAGAGAGAAACTCTGCAAGTGTTAAAATGTGGAGAAGTATTTAACAAGTCCTCATATTGTGTTCAACACCAAAGACTTAATAAGCAAATGCAGTGTAAAGGTAATGACTGTTGAAGAACATTTATCATAACATCTTGAAGGATCTTTAAGGATTTGCTTTATAATCTGGGCGCTTTTGTGTTGGGTGGATATATTGGATATATAATCTTTTGCTATTATGTAATGCCATTCTTTGTCTTTTTAAATCTGTGTTGATTTAAAATCTGTTTCTCTAGGAACTTTATTGCAACCCTTGCTCTTTTGTTTTGTTTTGTTTCCTATTTGTCTGGTAGATTATTCTTTTCCTCCTTATTTTGAGCTTATTTGAGATGGGTGTCTCAAAGACAGCATACCGTTAGATCTTGATTCGTTATTCGGCTTGCCACTCTGTTTTATAATTGAGGCATTTAGCCTATTTACATGTAAGGTTAGCGTTCATGTTTGTGAATTTGATTCTGTCACTATGATATTAGCTGGCTATTTTGCACATTTGTTTATGTGGTTGCTTTATAGTATCAGCAGTTTATGTGCTTCAGTATTTTTGTAATGAATGGTAATAATCTTTTTCTCATGTAGTTCTTTTTTCAGAAGCTCTTGTAAGGCAGGTCTTGTGATAACAGATTTCCTCAACATTTACTTACCTGAATAGGGTGATACTTATTTTTTACTTCTCAAGCTTTCTTTCATCTGACATCAAATTCTGGGTTGGAATTTCTTTTTATTAACAATGTTGAATATGGAACTCTACTCCCTTTTGACTTGTAGGATTTCTACTAAAAGGTTTGCTGTTAGTCTGATGAGCATTTTTTTAGAGGGGACATGGTCCTTCTCTCTAGCTGCCTTTAACACATTTTTTCTCTTTCATTTTTACTTGGAAAAATCTCATAATCATGTGTCTTTGGGATTATTTATTCACGGAACATCTTACTAGGGCTCTCCACATTTTCTGCATTTGAATGTTGACCCCTCTATCTAGGTTGGGGAAGCTGTCATAAATGATATCTGAAATATGTATTTCAAGTTGTTTTCATTCTCCCCATCACTTTCAGACACTCTTTTTAATCATAGATTTTGTTTCTTTACATAATCCCATATATCTTAGATGATTTACTCATTTCCTGTTTTCTTTTTTCACTCTTCTTGCCTGTCATATTTCAAAAAAACCGGTGTTGAAGTCTTGAGATTCTTTCTTCTGATTGGCCTATTCTGGTGTTAATTATTGTGTTTACATTATGAAGTTTTGGTATTGTGTTTTTCAGCTGATAAAGCTGAAAACTCCAACTGGCGTTTTTGTTTTTTTTTTTTTTTCTTTCTGCCAGTTCCTGCAATTTTTTTCTTGCTTGAACTGTGTTGCAACTTACTTTTTTGTAGCTCAATGAAGTTTATTTCTATCTGTATTCTGAATTCTACTTCTGTCACCTTAGGCCTTGCTTGAAATATGATTTGGTCATTTAGATGAAAGAAATGACTCTGGCTTTTTGTATTTTCATGATTTTTGCACTGATATTTTCTCCTCTTTGTGTGCATATATTTGAGGTTGTTTTCTTTTGAATTGAGGTTTTGGTTTTTTGATCCTATTTGATGGTGTTGAGAATTTTATTATGGTATATAAGGTGTTTGTAACCAACAAGCTTTGCTCTTGGGAGTTTTTTTTTATGGTGGTTGTGGGGGAGTGAAATACTAAGCTCACAACTCAGTGGCTTTGAAAAAATTTAATGATGTTTACAAAATAATTTTCATATGTGAATAATTTTGCTGTGTATGTACTATTTTTTGTTATCTATTGAGTACATTTTATATTTTGTTTCAATTAGACAATGATAATTAATCTAATTTTAATTTGGTTATTGTTCATTTTTCCTTATAAACTTGATGTAATTGTGTTTATTAAATTTATTGGGACAATTTATTTCACTAAATTGTTGTATTTTTAAATATACGTATTTGCATATACATGAAGTAAATGAACATAATACTAGCTATGTAATAGGAGCAACATAATTTGAAATAAATATTCTTTTCGAAATTAGACTGCAGTCTCATGTGAAAAATTGAAAATATCTATAGTAAAGAAATTACATAATTCTGTAAATTAAGAGAGCATAATTTTATCTATGCTGCACAGTTGACTCTCACAATAGACACAAGATGAAGAGATGGACATTTTAGCAAAACTAGGAGGAAACCTTGCAAAATTTTCACATCATATTTCTACATTTAAATATCTACTGAGGGAGGTAGGGGGTAAGTATATGCAGTTAAACCTGGAGTTTTCTTTAGTCATGAAGTCTCACTCTGACACCCAGACCAGACAGCAGTGGTGCAATCTCAGTTCACTGTAATCTTTGCCTCCCATATTCAATGATTCTCCTGCCTCAGCCTCCTGAGTAGCTGGGACTACAGGTGCCCACCATCACACTCAGCTAATTTTTTGTAGTTACAGTAGAAATGGGATTTCACCATGTTAGCCAGGCTGGTCTCGATCTCCTGACCTTGTAATCCACCTGCCTAGGTCCCACAAAGTACTGGTATTACAGTTCAGGAGCCATTAAGCTTGTCCTGATTCTAGTTTTTGACACAGCAGATCCTCAATACGAAAGAACAAAAGCAAACATTTGTTATAACCCAAGGAGATTTTATTTCTGCCCTGCTGTTCTGAGCTCTTAGAAGTATAGTTCTGGCCAAAATTACTGGAAGGAAGAAGTGATATACAAAACTAAATGAAAATTTGGTATGTTATGACTATCAATTGTCAATTGTGATGATTTTTAAGATAAAATATTTGAGAATTGTATTACTGAATATTACTAATAATTTTTTTTTGGATCCCCATTTAAACTTCTGTCAATTTTGAATTGCATACCTAGCTAGAATGTTTCTGAGATTGAGAAAAAGATGAAAAATAATTCATACAACTAATATAAACAATTTATTTAAATTATTTACTTATTAATTAATTTTAAATACATTACTGTCATCTGTTAGTATTTGAGTAGCATATTATAAGATTTTCCTTCTAAAATGGGTAACAATTTGAACAAAGAATAAAACAAAATTCTGATGATTGGCAGAAAAATAATTTTCAAGAAAATAAATTAAATAATGATCTAATTAAAATAATGTAAATGCTAAACATCTTAATATTTGTGTTTATACACTGTTAGTCAAAAGGAACCCTGGGATAGTAATATGCAGAAAATATTATTAATTGTATTCTTGATACTCTGTTACTGACTTGGACAAATTGAGAATGTCCAGCACAGGCCCTGGGATTCCCTAAGCATTTCTTTCAGGAGAACATCTCATGGAAATGAAGCAGAAGGCCATGACCACAAAGATAAATGGATACTCACTTCCTAGAGACAAGAGGGTGCAGGTTACAGAAACAGTAGGCTTTTCTATGTAGTCTAGGAAAGGGCTTTGATTTTCCCCTTTTCCTGCTGAGCATAATTGAGCCCCCAAAGCCACAAATCAGGAGGGGCAAAAGCACTGGTGTGTGGCACCACCTTTTTGCTTCACTGGCTTCCATAAGCCTTCCTGGTTTGCCTTGAGGAAAAGATCCCTATCCTTGTGAGTATAGACACAAAAGAAACCAATCATGTGAGGAAAACCCTCCCACAGCCACTTTTGTGGGCACACCTGGGCCTCCGCACTCCAGTGGCCTGTGAAACCCAAATGGAATTCCAGAGATGAGAATTTAAATTTGATTCTAGTACCAAAGAGTTCAGCCTCCAGGCCAGAGCAGAAGTTGGTCTGTTAATTCCATGACACATGGGTCAAATCAGAGAACTGGCTTAACTGTTAAGCTGCACCCATGCAGTATGTATACTGATATAAGCAGGTCCCATTGTCTTTCTGCTTCCAATGATTTTTACTTGCAATTTGTCATTTATATCAATTCCTTGTCTACTCCCCACATTCAGTGGCTTTAGAAATTCCTCTGAACTAAGGAATTTTTAGAGTTAAGGGTCACAGTGCTCCAGCCTACTCAGGTTGCGCCAGGAAGAGATCTCTCAACCTACTTTGACACTTGAGTCATGTATAAATAGTACCAACTCAAGGAGAAGCGTTGTCACGTTCTTAGCCTTTTTTTGCTCTCCATACAAGAAGATAATTTAGAATGACAAGGAAAATATGACACAGAACTGGCAGTTCTGCCTTTTAAGAGGCAGCCTCTGACTAGTCACTGTGGACCACAATTTCATGGTCTGGATCAGCATTCCCCACCTTGGAAAACAGTGGAACTAGGGCCCTAGAATGTCATGATCCAAAGACAATGACAATCTGGAGAAGATGAACCTCAGCAGCCTGTGCACACCAGTCATGGCTGTAACAGAAACAGACCCTACCAACTAAGGAGCCATCTCATTATCTTAGACAACCGTACCAGCAATGTGCACATACATCAGGCCTTTTAGTAAACCGTCAACTGAAGGATTTAAGAAAAACCAAACCATTCTGAATTTAGAGTCTCAGGAAGAAGGCCCTCCATTGTCCAGACTAGCCTGTTATGATGGATGCAACTGACAGTGTTAACTTGATTTGTGCACACCGGGAGACTAAAACTTTATTTTAAAAATGCTTATGAGTGTCCAGAATTCTAAGTTAAAAAATCTAATATTGGTTTACCTGAAAATTACTCTCCATTTATGAGGAAGAACTGAGCACCTGGTCTGTTCCATCCTGTGGCACAGTATACAGGACACATAGGGGATTGAGGCCACTCCTTTAAGGCTGACAGGTAAAAAGTTCTTCAAAAAAAGTGCTAATAAAAATACTATACAAACTGCATGCCTTTTGTAAGTGGAAATGGTTACTATGCTAATCCCACTGACAGTGGACTTTCTCCCTTCTATTTAAGTTCCCAGTAAAACTTCATATCTTATTCACTGGTTCTGAGTCTCTTCTTTGACATGTTGAACTTGGTGCCATTTTCATGGGAGTAAAATTTGATGTAACTTATCCTATATTAAGGAAGAATTTTAGACTCTGCTCAGTGTGCTTCAAAGCTCACTAAGGCATCAGCTAAGAAGGATGCAGTTGTTCTCTTTACCACTCTAATTCAGGCCTTTTTTCCTTAGATGAGCAATTATGAGAATACCAAGAAAGATAACTAAGAAAAGCATCATGTTCAGAAGCAAGATTAATGCCAGAATAAGCAGTGACCACTTGGAAATCAAAAGGGAGCATTTTTCAATGCTTGCAAATTTTGTCATCAGTTGTGGATTCAGTAATGGTTTTGAAGCTTCATCCAACCTCTGGAGGAACCATGGGCCCTGGGAAGTAAATACCTACACTTAATCCTAGTTCAACAAAGCTTTCTCTTGACAAATATGACCTCTGTGATCATGAGCTTCTGAACAATCTGGACAATGCACAACCTGAAAATCTATAAAAGGTAGATGAGTAAGTCTGAGGGAAACAATTTTTTTCACATTTTTTTTTCTGGGCAAGTTCAAAAAATTGTGATGGTAGACAAATGTGCAGAAGAAGACGGTATACGATAATTACTCATTATGTGATTTTACCACCAAGTAATGGGATTTTTAATCCCAGCTATGAGAGCTCCAAATGAAAACCAGAAGTTACTTCACTGTATCTATCAATGATTTATTGCACAATATTTTGTCTATCATAGTGAGGAGTCTTCAATGAGGATATACTCATTGAACATATAAAAATAAAGACAGGAAAAGGTAAAATAGCAACTACATGACATCATCAGATAAAATGTAGAAATGTTCATCTTCTTACATCAATTTCATTTTTTCATATATTTGTATGTATATCTACTCATTAAACTAATATATTCAAAATAAATCGGTTATATGTGAAGTTAAAATTCAAAAAAAAAAAAAAAAAAAACCTGTAATCCCAGCACTTTGGGAGGCCGAGACGGGTGGATCACGAGGTCAGGAGATCGAG
This sequence comes from Trachypithecus francoisi, assembly GCF_009764315.1. Classification (NCBI taxonomy): domain Eukaryota; kingdom Metazoa; phylum Chordata; class Mammalia; order Primates; family Cercopithecidae; genus Trachypithecus; species Trachypithecus francoisi. Next base: position 61,477 of record NW_022680557.1, on the reverse strand, counting down.
ACCATCCTGGCTAACACGGTGAAACCCCGTCTCTACTAAACATACAAAAAAACTAGCCGGGCGAGGTGGCGGGAGCCTGTAGTCCCAGCTACTCGGGAGGCTGAGGCAGGAGAATGGCGTAAACCCGGGAGGCGGAGCTTGCAGTGAGCTGAGATCCGGCCACTGCACTCCAGCTGGGCGACAGAGCGAGACGCCGTCTCAAAAAAAAAAAAAAAAAAAAAAAACTTTTTTGTGGACTGGGTACAGTCGTTCACACTTGTAATCCCAGCACTTTGAGAGGCTGAGGAGGGTTGATCATTGAGGTCAGGTGTTTTAAACCAGCCTGGCCAACATGGTGAAATCCCATCTCTACTAAAAAATACAAAACAAAAAAAAATTGCTGGCATCTGTAATCCCAGCTACTTTGGAGGTTGAGGCAGGAGAATCACTTGAAACTGAGAGGCAGAGGTTGCAGTGAGCTGAAATTGCATCACTGCACTCCAGCCTGGGTGACACAGCAAGACTGTCTCAAAATTTTATTTTATTTTTTAACAACAAAGAGATTCACATATGGTCCAAACATTACCTGATGGAGTGGAGTGGGTGTGGTTCTGTCCTTGTAAAGTAGTAAGAGCAATCAGTGCCCTAGATTATCTGTGGGGAATCCATTGGTACACACAAAAAAGAGGCAGTCATGGCTTCAGTCTAGCAATGAGGCTTACAGGGGGCTTCTGAAAGCAACAGAATTATCTGAAGAAAATGAATGATAGATGGGCTTGTAACAATAAAAGATCTGTCCAACAATAACAGCAATTCTGCTAGGATTGCCTGACTATATCCTTCCTCAGCAAAATACAGACAAATTAAGCAAATAAATAAAAAATAAAAAATAAAAATAAAATCAAGAGAAATAAAATTTAAAAATAAATTTAAAGTAATCATAAAATAGGACAAATAAAATAAAGTGAAACAAAATTAAGAAAAATGAAGAGAAATATAATTAAGATCAGTGAAAATAAAATTAAGATGAAGATAATAAATACAATAAAATTAAGAGAAATAAAATAAGAAAATTTTAAGAAAAAGTAGAAAAAATGAAAATAAGAAATATGGAGAAAAAGCTGGACGTGGTGGCTCAAGCCTGTAATCCCAGCACTTTGGGAGGCCAAGACGGGCGTATCATGAGGTCAGGAGATAGAGACCATCCTGGCTAACACGGTGAAACCCCGTCTCTACTAAAAAATACAAAAAACTAGCCGGGCGATTTGGCGGGCGCCTGTAGTCCCAGCTACACGGGAGACTGAGGCAGGAGAATGGCGTAAACCCAGGAGGTGGAGCTTGCGGTGAGCTGAGATCCGGCCACTGCACTCCAGCCTGGGCGCCAGACTCCGTCTCAAAAAAAAAAAAAAAAAATGGAGAAAAAATAAAAATATGAAGAGATATTAATGGAAATAAAATAATCAAAAATAAATTAAATAAAATGTTACAAACATGACAAATATCTAAAGTGAAATTAAGAAAATATAATGAGAAAAGAAGTAAAAAATAGCAATAAAATTAAATTGAAAGAAAAAATGAAAGTAAAAAAATAAAGAGAAACAAAATAAAATCAAAAACAAATGTACAGAAAAATAAAAAGTAAAAAAGAAAAATAAGATCTGGGGATAATCTAAACAACAATAGTATAATACATAATATTTCTAATCATATATGTCTTATTTCCTAAGGTAGGCAAACTTATAAGCTAGCATGCAAGTCTTAGCACATTTAAACAAATAGTAATTAACAAAACATATTATGTCTCACTGCAATAAAATATGACTAGAAGTTAAAAACAGAAAAAAAAAACTAGCATGTCTGTATAAATATGAAAACTAGACAAATTCTTCCACATAGTATTTTTAAAGAGTTAGAACATGCAAGTTTCTTTAGATGTTTATGGTATTCAAAATGATCTACAAATCAATGAAATCTCTTTCAAAAAACAAATGGTACTTTTTCCAGCAGTATTAAAATATTCTGAAATGTTTGAGGCAACATTTAGCTGTGTCACCCAAGCTAGAGTGCAGTGTCTTAATCATACTCAAACTCTGAAGTTCAGTTGAACCTCCCACCTCATCCTCATAAGTAGCTTGGCTGGCAGGTGCATGCTACCATGCTCAGCAAGTTTCTGGGTTTTCTGTAGAGATAAGATTTCACTATATTGCCCAGGCTGATCTCAAAATTTGGGGCTTAAGTAGTCTACTTGCCTTGACTTCCCAAAGTTCTGGGATCACAGGAGTGAGCTACCGAATATTGCCCTACAATTTTTATAAACAACAAAAAATCACAAATAGACAAGCAACCTGGGAAAATACAATAAACTCAGAGCCATAATTCTTTTTTATTTTGAAACATACTGCAAAGTTACAGTAATCAAACTGTGGTGCTGGCATAAAGACAGAAAAATAAATGTTGAAACAGATAATAAAAGCTATAAAGAAACCGAAATGCATATACTCAGCTTATCTTAAATGAGGGTTTCAAATCCTCATATTGCAAACTTTCTCCTTACTTCAAAAAAATTAGATTCTGGTCACATGACTAGAAAATATTAGGTCAGGGACACTCTGAAGGATGAGGAGTAGGGTTGATTGAGTAAAAAGAAAGAATGAAAAAAAAAAAAAAAAACAACTTAACAAAGTGCGTTGGAATCCTGTTTACAGACCCCCACTTCCCAGACTGATAAACACAAGACCATCACAGAAAATTGAAGAGCCCAGTCTTCTCCTCCTTGCACAAGAGGTGAATTTACCATGGCTCCACCCTCTTCCACCATTTTGCAGGTGGACTTTACTGAGAAAAAATTCATTTGGAAAAGGGAAGACCTTATCTGGGACCACCAGTCTGATTTTTCAGACTTCATGCTATTTTAGGCTTGAAGGTGTGGTTTTGCCAAGAACCATTGACTCTTTTCTAACTCATTGTTTCCCTCCTCTAAATGAATACATCTGACTGACATTGGAATAAGGATAAGGATTAGGACGAAAACCTCTTTTAAGTGCTTCCTACTGATAGATGGCACTTTTTGGGAAAAAATGGCAGTCATATCTCATTAAGAGGCCTATCTAAGTGTCCCCAGTGAAAGGAGCCATAGTGTGAGGCTCTGGTTGCTTGACTTTTTGAACTTTGATAACTTAAAAATAAAAAGAATCAAACTAGGTTGTTAAAAAAACATGTATTAAAATAAAACAAGGGGAAGATGGCAAGGTCAGCTCAAAATTTCCAAGGTCTTTTACCAGTTTGCATGGAAAAAGAAAAGACAAAAGCACCAATGGAAAAAAAAAAAGTATGTATTATTTTGCCAGCATGTCAGACTTCTTAGTTCTTTTGCCTTGAGTTCAGTCCTAAGGCAACCAGTGTAAGTTTAAGGAAATTATCTCTTCAAGGCCTGGAGGATGCATCTGAGGGAAGTGTCCTGTAGTATGAAGAAGTGATGACCTGTCTGTAAATAGACGATAGAGGAGTAAAAAAGAAAAAACTTTTTTTTTCAGAGGCGTCCCAAGGGTTCAGGTGGCATTCAAAAGGGACATAGGGTGAAGATGATTGGCTACTCATCTAGAAAGAGAGAAGCAGTTGTCCCTGGTTCCCTTCTCTTTCTTGCTAATACCCAGGGTAATGTTGAAGGCTAGGAGAAGGAATGTTCTCTTTCCTTCTATCTTTGTATTCCCAAGTCTCAATGATTGTGACAAGGTCCATATATGTGTGTTAAAGCAGCTTTCACTCATGTTAACAGAGAGGGAGGTTGAAATATCTGCTCTTATCCACATATGTCCTATCTACTCTAATGACAGTAGTTCTGGAGTTCACTAGACTTCATTTATGCCAAGGATACTAGCATAATCTTTATCCATTAAATGGATGTGTTGTTTAATGGGTGTGTTAATTAAGCCTAGGAGGCTGGGCTTAATCAGCTGGAATTTCTCATGCTTGACTACACTGTGCCTTTATCCTCCAATATCATCTCCTTCTGGATTTCTCAGATTCTGTATTATTCCCTAGGGCTTCCACCTGAACCTTGAAATTGGAGATGGGACAAAAATGTGTCTCAGGGGTTTGCATGGACTCTATATAATTAGCTGAATGCTGAGATGGAGCTGTGGAATTGAGTACTCTTTCCACAAGAGAGATAAAGAATGTCTTGTAACACACCCAGATAATTAGTGACTGTAGTTATGCTGCTAAGGTGTGGGTGGGCACCCTATTTATTCCCATAACTTTGCAGGGTTTGCAGGATAATTGCCCAGAACTAAAATATTAATCCAGATTTTTACATTCCAAATTCATTTTTATTTCTTCTGAGCTGCAGTGGAATATCACCAGTTGGTTTATAAGAATAAGCAGGTTTGTTGTAAAACATAGGAAAAATGCAAAACTAATGAGTTTATGATTTCATGACAAATATACAACTAGTTTTGACAAATAATCTTTTCCATTTAGTTCTCATTTTTGTTAAAAACAAAAACAACACTGAGTTATTTGTGAAATGAAGTTTAGTCATCCTCTTGGGCTCATTATTTGCATAAAGTGCAGCAAGAATAATTATTTCCACATAGTTATTTTACATTGGCTTTGATACAACTCCGTTCCACAAGTAACTTCACATAGGACTTTCTGAAGTCAAGCCCAGCCATGGTTTTGTAGCATCAATTACTTATGAGTTGGGTGGTCCTCTTAGAGCTTCAAAATAAACTTGGAGCTCCTGGGCCCATCCCAAAATGTCATTCCTTACTTAAAACAAATCAGGAACCCTGCACAAAGACTGTGTGGAGGAGATATAAGTCCAGTTTATTCAAGGGGCTTTTATCGGCTCTGCAAGTTGAGCTTAACTACTTAAGGGAAGCAGACTTTCTCAGTCAAGGCCTTGATGAAACAACCGGTTTCCATAAACTGTGTCCTGTTGCAAATAGACTATTACACACTGATGCAAACAGATATATTACCATAAGTTAAGAATACTAATTAACTCATTCATTTTTTTGAAATACGAAGAAAGTAGGAAGAGAGAGACAAATATGCTTCAAAGTTTCCTCATGGCAGTACAGCTTACTCAAATAGTAAAGGCTGTAAGTAGCTCAAAATAAGTTTCTTTGGCTGTGTTAAACAATACAAGAATCAGTAATATTACAAGCTGAAGTCAGAAAGTTTACTTCAGATTTATATCAGTTCTGTCCATTCAGTTAACTCTTGTTTTGTTTGATATTTGGAAACATTTTAATTCGTCTTGAGTCCTGTAGGTTTTTTCCTGTATTTCAGTGTCACAAGCTCCAAAGTTTTCAGAAGCCTGCATTTGTGAGCATCAAAGTTTTATAGCTGATTAAAACCCATTTAAAAAAAAATCAAAACCAGATGACAATTGTCTGTGTTTAACAAAATGTTCACAGTAGTTACAGTCAGAAAGATGATTGACAAAAATTTTGGTTATTTCTATGGTTTACAAAAACTTAAAATAATAACATTAATTGCAGTTGATAACATATACTTCAGACATTAGAATTTTAGAAATCCCATACAATTTAGGAACATGTATTAGCATTATTCACCAAAATACCATCTAAAGAATAATGAACACTATTTTGACAATGCCTTGTAACTAAGCATGTCACATGATCCTGTATAAGTCTTTTGCGCATACTCCAGGCACCCACTTTAGCATCCAAAAGCCAGGAATTAGGAAAGACATTTTGTAACTAAAGCTTGATTTTGAGAAGGATGTTACATTTTAGGGCTGTAGGACAGAGAAAAAAATGTTTATTCTTATGCAAATAGTTTCCTTCAACAGAGAGATAAACTTAATTGATGTTGGATGAGGGTGGATTCCTTGAACTATGAAGGGAAAGACACCATGAATGCCTGGCATTTTCCAGTCCAGAGGAGATGGATTTGGGAGCTGCTATTCACCTGTCCATTTTGCCTGTTCCAGCCTTGTCAGGGTGGGGTTGTGCAGTTTCCTCTACCTGAAGGAGAAGTCCAATGATGAAAAGATTTACAAACAAAAGAGAAAAAAATATTTTTTTCTTTACTTATTCCCCTTTCTGAAGCCGCACAACTAGACAACGAAATGTTGTAGAACTTTTTCCTTAGTTCAGCTAAAACCAGGATCTTGTCACACAAGCAGGAAAATATAGGTTAATGAATACATTGAAGATTGAGGAGTAAAGTTTATTGCACAAAAAGAAAATAGACAACTATCAGCAAAGTGAGAGGTACACCTGTTAACAGGCCCCCACCTCAGAGACAGATGAACATCAGGTCACTACACAGAAACTGAACAGTCCAGGCTCTCCCCTCTCAAAAGGTGTGAATTTCCATGTCTCCACCTCCTTTTCCCAGTGCACATTGTGAGCATTATTCACAGAGAAACAGTCAGCAAGGTGCCGACTTCATCTGAAATCAGCAGTTCAATTTACCAGCCTTCAGACTGTTTTATGCATAAAGGCAGAGTTCTGGATAGGACTCTTGACTGTCTCCTGTCTCTGTTACTCAAAATGAGAAAAGGTCCCTTATCTATCTCCTGTCTCTATCACTTAACATGAGAAAAGAACAGTCTTTTTGACAAATGAGGTAGAAAACACTGAATATTCAAACAAACCAACAAACAAATAAACAGAAAAAAAATTTGAACCTTACCCCAAGGATGAACTTAAAATGAAAGAGGATTTATTTTTATAGCTGTTGTAAACAAGTGTTTTCTTGAATTTTTTTTCAGATGGCTTATTCTTGGCATGTAAAAATCCCCAAATTTTGCATGTGAATTTGATATACAGCCACTTTACTGAATTTCTGTATTAATTCTCAAGATTTTTAGTGTAATATTTAGTTTTGCTATATAGAAAATTATGTGGGGGGTGCACCCAAGATGGCCTAATGGGAACAGCCCAGCTAGTTTTTGTATTTTTAGTAGAGACGGGGTTTCATCGTGTTAGCCAGGATGGTCTCGATCTCCTGACCTCGTGATCCGCTCGTCTCGGCCTCCCAAAGTGCTGGGATTACAGGCTTGAGCCACCGCGCCCAGCCGATTTCTGCATTTTCAACTGAGGTACCAGGTTCATCTCACTGGGTCATGTCAGACAGTTGGCGCTGGTCAGTGGGTGCAGCCTAACCAGCAAGAGCTGAAGCAGGGTGAGACATCACCTCACCTGGGAAGCACAAGGGGGAAGGAAATTCATTTTCCCAGCCAAATGAAAGTGAGACACACAACACATGGAAAATTGGGTAAATCCCATCTTAATACTGCCCTTTACCAAGAGTCTTAGCAAATGGCACACCAGGAGATTATATCCCACACTTGGCCCAGAGAGTCCCACACCAAAGAGCCTCACTCTTTGCTAGCACAGCAGTCTTAGATCTAACTCTAAGGTGGCAGCAAGGCTAGGGGAGGGGCGCCCACCATTGCTGAGGCTTAAGTAGGTAAAAAAAAGCTGCCTGGAAACTCGAATTGGGTAGAGCCTACCACAGCTCAAAGAGGCCCACCTGCCTCTTGAGGAGGGCCTCCCAGAGGAAGTAGACTCCTCCCCTGGGAACAGGGCATAACTAAACAAAAGGAGCAGAAACCTCCACAGAGGTAAATGTCCCAGTCTGACAGCTTTGAAGAGAGCAGTGGATCTCCCAGCATGGAGGTTGAGATCTGAGAAGAGACAGACTGCCTGCTCAAGTGGTCTCTGACCCCTGAGTAGCCTAACTGAGAGAAATCCACCACTAGGTGCAGACTGACACCTCAGACATCACACAGTGGGGTACACCTCTGAGGCAAAGCTTCCAGAGCAAGAATCACACAGCAGCACTAGCTGCTCAGCAATATTCTATCTTCTGCAGTCTCTGCTGCTGATACCCAGGAGAAAGGTCTAGAGTGGACCTCAAGCAAACTCCAACAGACCTACAGCTGAGGGTCCTGACTGTTAGAAGGAAAACTAACAAACAGAAAGGACACCCACACCAAAACCCCATCAGTACATACCATCATCAAAGAACAAAGGCAGAGAAAACCACAAATATGGGGAAAAAGCAATGCAGAAAAGCTGGATATCCAAAAAATCAGAGCGCATCTCCCCCTCCAAAAGAATGCACCTCATCGCAAGCAACAGAATGAAGCTGGATGGAGAATGACTTTGACAAGTTGAGAGAAGAAGGCTTCAGTCAATCAAAATTCTCAGAGCTAAAAGAGGAACTACGTAACCAGTGCAAAGAAACTAAAAACCTTGAAAAAGAATGGATGAATGGATAACTAGAATAATCAATGCAGAGACCTTAAAAGAACTGAGAGAGAGGAAAACCATAACACGAGAACTATGTGACAAATGCACAAGCTTCAGTAACTGACTCCATCAACTGGAAGAAAGAGTATCAGCGATTGAAGATCAAATGAATGAAATAAAGTGAGAAGTGTAGAGAAAAAAAGAGTAAAAAGAAATGAACAAAGCCTGCAAGAAGTATGGGATTATGTGAAAAGACCAAATCTACGTCTGATTGGGGTGCCTGAAAGTGACAGGGAAAATGGAACCAAGCTGGAAAACACTCTGCAGGATATCATCCAGGAGAACATCCCCAACCTAATAAGGCAGGCTGATATTCAAATTCAGGAAATACAGAGAATGCCACAAAGATACTGCAGGAGAAGAGTAACTCCAAGTCAAGTAATTGTCAGATTCACCAAAGTTGAAATGAAGGAAAAAATGTTAAGGGCAGGGCAGCCAGAGAAAAAGGCCGGGTTACACACAAAGGAAAGCCCATTAAACTAACAGCAGATCTCTCAGCAGAAACTCTGCAAGCTGGAAGAGAGTGGGGACCAATATTCAACATTCTTAAAGAAAAGAATTTTCAACCCAGAATTTCATATCCAGCCAAACTAAATTTCATAAGTGAAGGAGAAATAAAATCCTTTACAGACAAGCAAACGCTTAGAGATTTTATCACCACCAGGCCTACCCTAAAAGAGATCCTGAAGGAAGCACTAAACATGGAAAGGAACAACAGGTACTAGCCATTGCAAAAACATGTCAAAATGTAAAGTCCACCGATGCTAGGAAGAAACTGTATCAACTAGCAAGAAAAATAACCAGCTAATATCAGACTGACAGGATCAAATTCACACATAACAATATTAATCTTAAATGTAAATGGACTAAATGGTACAATCAAAAGACACAGCCTGGCAAATTGGATAAAGATTCAAGAACCATCAGTTTGCTGTTTTCAGGAGACCCATCTCACATGCAGAGACACACATAGGCTCAAAACAAAGGGATGGTGGAAGACCTACCAAGCAAATGGAAAACAAAAAAAGCAGGAGTGAAATCCTAGTCTCTGATAAACAGATTTTAACCATCAAAGATCAAAAGAGACAAAGAAGGCCATTATATAATGGTAATGGGATCAATTCATCAGGAAGAGCTAACTATTCTAAATATATATATGCACTCAATACAGGAGCACTCAGATTCATAAAGCATGTCCTTAGAGACTTACAAAGAGACTTAGACTCCCATACAATAATAATGGGAGACTTTAACACCCCACTGTCAACATTAGACAGATCAACAGCCAAAAGTTAACAAGGATATCCAGGAATTGAACTCAACTCTGCACCAAGTGGACTGAATAGATATCTACAGAACTCTCCACCCCAAATCAACAGAATATACATTCTTCTCAGCACTACATCGCACTTATTCAAAAATTGACCACATAACTGGAAGTAAAGCACTCCTCAGCAAATATAGAAAAACAGAAATTACAACAAACTGTCTCTCATATCACAGTGCTATCAAACTAGAAATTGGGACTAAGAAACTCAATCAAAACCACTCAACTACATGGAAACTGAACAACCTGCTCCTGAATGACTACTGGGTACATAATGAAATGAAAGCAGCGATAATGATGTTCTTTGAAACCAATGAGAACAAAGATACAACATGCCAGAATTTCTGTGTCACATTTAAAGCAGTGTGTAGAGGGAAATTTATAGCACTAAATGCCCAAGAGGGAAGGCAGGAAAGATATAAAATTGACACCCTAACATGACAATTAAAGGAACTAAAGAAGCAAGAGCAAACACATTCAAAATCTAGCAGAAGGCAAGAAATAACTAAGATTAGAGCAGAAGTGAAGGGGATAGAGACCCAAAAAGTCTCCAAAAAATCAATGAATTCAGGAGCTGGTGTTTTGAAATGATCAACAAAATTGATAGGCTGCTAGCAAGACTAATAAAGAAGAAAAGAGAGAAGAATCAAATAGATACAATAAAAAATGATAAAGGGGATATCACCACTGATCCTATAGAAATACAAACTACCATCAGAGAATACTATAAACATCTCTATGCAAATAAATTAGAAAACCTAGAAGAAATGAATAATTTCCTGGAAACTTACACTTTCCCAAGACTAAACCAGGAATAAGCTGAATCCCTGAACAGACCAATAGCAGGCTCTGAAATTGAGGCAATAATTAATAGCCTACCAACCAAAAAAAAAGTCCAGGACCAAACGGATTCACAGCCAAATTCTACAACAGGTACAAGGAGGAGTTGGTACCAATCCTTCTGAAACTATTCCAATCAACAGAAAAAGAGAGAATCCTCCCTAACTCATTTTACGAGGCCAACATCATTCTGATACAAAAACCTGACAGATATACCACAATAAAAAAAAGAATTTCAGACCAATATCCCTGATGAACATTGATGCAAAAATCCTCAATAAAATACTGGCAAACAGAATGCAGCAGCACATCAAAAAGCTTATCCACCGTGATCAAGTGGACTTCATCCCTGGGATGCAAGGCTGGTTCAACATATACAAATCAATAAACGTAATCCAGCATATAAACAGAACCAAAAAAAAACAAAAAAACAAAAACATTATTATTTCAATAGATACAGAAAAGGCCTCTGACAAAATTCAACAGTCCTTCATGCTAGAAACTCTCAATAAATTCGGTATTGATGGAATGTATCTCAAAATAATAGGCACTATTTATGACAAACTCACAGCCAATACCGTACTGAATGGGCAAAAACTGGAAGCATTCTCTTTGAAAACTGGCACAAGACAGGGATGCCCTCACTACTCCTATTCAACATAGTGTTGGAAGTTCTCACTAGGGCAACCAGGCAAGAGAAAGAAATCAAGGGTATTCAGTTAGGAAAAGAAGAATTCAAATTGTCCCTGTTTGCAGATGACATGATTACATGTTTAGAAAACCCCAAAAATCTCAAAAAACCCCTCAAAATCTCTTTAAGCTGATAATCAACCTCAGCAAAGTCTCAAGATACAAAATCAATGTGCAGAAATCCCAAGTATTCTTATACACTAGTAACACACAAACAGCCAAATCATGAATGAACTCGCATTCACAATAGCTTCAAAGAGAATAAAATATCTAGGAATCCAACTTACAAGGGATGTAAAGACCTCTTCAAGGAGAACTACAAACCATTGCTCAGTGAAATAAAAGAGAACACAAACAAATGGAAGAACATACCATGCTCATGGATAGGAAGAATCAATATTGTGAAAATGACCATACTGCTCAAGGTTATTTATAGATTCAATACCATCCCCATTAAGCTATGAGTGACTTTCTTCACAGATTTGGAAAAAAAACTGCTTTAAAGTTCATATGGAACCAAAAAAGACCCCGCATTGCCAAGACAATCCTAAGCCAAAAGAACAAAGCTGGAGACATCACACTACCTGACTTCCAACTATACTACAAGGCTACAGTAACCAAAACAGCTTGGTACTGGTACCAAAACAGGGATGTTGACCAATGGAATAGAACAGAGCCCTCAGAAATAAGACCACACATCTATAGCCATCTGATCTTTGACAAACCTGACAAAAACAAGAAATGGCGAAAGGATTCTCTATTTCATAAATGATGCTGGGACAATTGGCTAGCCATAAGTAGAAAGCTGAAACTGGATCCTTTCCTTACTGCTTATACAAAAATTAATTCAAGATGGATTAGAGACTTAAATGTTTGACCTAAAACCATAAAAACTCTAGAAGAAAACCTAGGTAATACCATTCAGGACATAGGCATGGACAGGACTTCATGTCTAAAACACCAAAAGCAACGGCAACAAAAGCCAAATTGACAAATGGGATCTAATTATACTAAAGAGTTCCTGCACAGCAAAAGAAACTACTATCAGAGTGAATAGGCATCCTAAAGAATGGGAGAAATTTTTTGCAATCTACTCATCTGACAAAGGGCTAGTATCCAAAACCTATAAAGAACTCAATCAAATTTACAAGAAAAAAACAACAACCACATCAAAAATGGGCAAAGGATGTGAACAGATATTCTCAAAAGAAGACATTCATACAGCCAATAGACACAGAGAAAAATGCTCATCATCACTCACCATCAGAGAAATGAGAATCAAAAACCACAATGAGATACCGTCTGGCACCAGTTAGAATGACAATCATTAAAAAATCAGAAAACAACAGGTGCTGGGGAGGATGTGGAGAAATAGGAACACTTTTACACTGTTGTTGGGACTGTAAACTAGTTCAACCATTGTGGAAAACAGTGTGGCGATTCCTCAAGGATGTAGAATTAGAAATACCATCTGACGCAGCCATCCCATTACTGGGGTATACCCAAAGGATTATAAATCATGCTGCTATAAAGACACAGGCACACGTATGTTTACTGTGGCACTATTCACAATAGCAAAGACATGGAATCAACCCAAATGTCCAGCAGTGACAGACTGGATTACGAAAATGTGGCACATATACACCATGGAATACTATGCAGCCATTAAAAAGAATGAGTTAGTGTCCTTTGCAAGGACATGGATAAAGCTGGAAACCATCATTTTCAGCAAACTATCACAAGATCAAAGAATGAAATACCGCATATTCTCACTCATAGGTAGGAATTGAACAATGAGATCACTTGGACACAGGAAGGGTATCATCACATACCGGGTTCTATTGTGGGGTGGGGGAAGGATAGCATTAGGAGATATACCTAATATAAATGACAAGTTAATTGGTGCAGCACACCAACATGGCACATGTATACATATGTAAGAAATCTGCATGTTGTGCACATGTACCCTAGAACTTAAATAAAAAATCAAAAAGAAAAAGAAAGAAAAGAAAATTATGTGATCTGCAGTCAGAGACAATCTGATTTGATTTTCTCCTTTTTATTGGATGTCTTCTATTTCTTTATCTTGCAAAATGATCAGGCTGAGACTCCAGTAGTCTATTGAATGAAAGCGGTAAAATTAGACATCATTGTGTTGTTCCAGATCTTAAATAAAAAGCTTTCTTATCTTCCTGTTCAGTGTGATATCAGCTAATGAATTTCATAGTTTGACTTAAGTGTGTCCAGGTCGATACCATCTCTATTGAATTTGTTCTGTTGTTTTAATCACAAAGGCACGATAGATTTTTCCAAAACATTTTTTGCATCTACAGTAAAAAATAAAAGTGCCCAGCAGTAAAACTAATTAAAAAGATAAACATTATTTAATGTTTAGTTAACTATTAAACATAGTTTAATGTTAAAGATAAATTATAAATCATGAAACATTTATAAAGAGACTAAAACATACAAAATTTGCGATATATTTTTGGTCATGAGTGATAAAAAAGATTGTTAAAATGGCTTTGTTACTCAAGGTAATCTACAGATTCAATCCAAGTTCTATGAATCACTAAAGGAAATTTTTTCACAGACATGGAAAAAGCAGGCCTAAAATTTATAGAAAACAAAAGAAAACCTCCCCAAATAGTCAAAGTAATTCTGTCAAGAAAGAACAAATTACAAAGCATCAAAGTACCTGACTCTAAAATATAATGCAAAGCTATTATATAGTTGTATATAATCAAAACAGTATGATACTGGCATAGAAAACAGACACATAGACCAAAGTATCCAGTGATCCCAATAATAAATTCGTAAACCTAGTGCCAAGTAATTTTTAAGTTGTTTAGAACACACATTTAAGAAAAGATAATCTTTTCAATGAATGATGCTAGGAAAACTGATTATTTCAATAATACAACTAGGTGCCAGACTTTACTTACAATATTAGAAGATTTAAATGTATACCTCAATCTTAAAAACTGTTTGAATAAAACAGAGAAATTCTTTACCAAATAGAACAGGGAAAAAATTTTTAAATAAGACCTTAAAAGTATGGGCAGAAAAGGCAAAAGGAGACACGTGAATTTAACAGAATATATTTTTAAAAATTACATAGCAAAAATAAATTAACAGAGTAGTGTCAACTTACAGTGTGGGAGAATATGTTTGCAAAATATACACATGGCAAGGGATAATCATACAAAATATGTAACAAATGTAAAAGCAAAAATAACATGCACTTTAATAATACATAAGTGACCTTAAGTGAAATTTTTCCACAGTAGACATACAAATGGCCAAGTACATGCAAAGATGGTCAACACCATTAATTATTAGAAAAATGCAAATTAAAGCCATAATATGATACCAAATGACTCCAGTGAAGATGAATAAAATCAGAAATTATATGTTCCTGCCCCTTTCAACAGGAGGCATTCTGACATATCTCTGGGCCTATTATTTAGGTGATACGATTCTCATCTTCTGCCTAGACACTGCCCACAAGGGCCATTGTACCATACAGATAGGCTTAGTCCCGAAGTTATGCTACTTCTCTGCCAGGAACTTGCCTAAAAGGAGAATATTGGAACACTCTTCCTCAACATTTAGGTTATGTGGCTGTCATTCCTGTTTCATTACCACAGAGTAAATTTTGACATATACCTTGGCACAGCTCACAGACATGATAATGACTCTCATATGTGGACCCCACAAATACAAATTATTTTGACTTTTGTAACTTAATTTAGAAACACTAGTGATGTCTTAGATCTCTTTCTAGTAAAAAGGTCACAGAAAATTCTAACAGCCTCTGATATTTTATACAGCCCATGACTTGCACAGAGAATGTCATAACATAACCCAGCAAAGGGATGGAATTGTAAGTCTCACATGCACACCCAGCTTAAAGTAAGAACCGTAACATCTCACATATATGAAGCCAACTGTCACTTACGAAAACAGGACATGTGGTCTTGTAAATCTCATCTCTAATATATTCTACCAGGGTGAATGTGATACAGATAGTTGCCAAGCATCTGTCAGATTTCACTCTCTAAACTGGTTTCAGCCCACATATGGGATTGTGATCTTTATACAGGCCAGCTTGTAAATGATGTGACTTTCCTCCATTGGATGTTGTCTCAGGACTTTGACATATCACTGGATTTAAAAAGCAGGTGATGTTACAACTTAAAGATGATGTGACCATTCTGCCTTGGTGATTGTCTAAGGATTTTGAAATATCACCAGATCTAACACCCAGGTGATTCTTGCTTGGGCCATTTCCACAGACATCATTATGACATATCGCTGTGTCCACCATTTAGGAAATATAGCTCTTCTCTCTGGAAAGGGCCTGAACACAGCAGTTGGTAGTAATATATTTCTAGGCCCAGGCACACCAGTGTTGGTACTCTTTTGTCAGGGCTATGTTTCAAACAGGGCATTGTGATATATCTTTGGGCATATTACCTAGGTGATGTGACTCAATACATGGGCCTCACCCACATAAGGCATTGTGACATAAAAGTTGAACATACACCAAGGTGATGTAACTCTTTCACCTTGGTTCTGTCCTAAGGGAGCCTTGTAACATATTTCAGGACCCAAAACCGGGTGATGTGTTCTTCCATCTGGTTTCTGCTCATGTCTTATACTGTGATGCATACCTAAAGCAGAACCTATGTGATAAGACTCTCCTTTTCTGCCTGAGTCCTGTCTAATGGGGAAATTGGGACATATCTCTGAACCCATGACCTAACTGATATTACTCTCTTTCCATCTGGGTCTTTAAAATGGTGGAATTGTGACATATTGCTGAGCGCAGCATTTCGGTAATGTGATTCTCCTGTTTTTATCTGAACCATGCCACCAAAAGAAAATTTTGACCTTTTGCACACAGATGATGTTACACTTCTGCTACAATACTGAATAAAGAGGAAATTATTGCATACTGGTGGGCCCAGCACCCTGATGATGCTACTGTTTTGCCTCTGCCAGAGCCATAGAGAGTATTTTGACATATCTTCATTCCATTCTGCAGGTGTCTTAGCTCTTTTCTCTTGACTAAGTTTTTCTACATGTGGAATTGAGTCATACTGCTGGGTGCAGCACCCAGTTAAGGTGACCCTCCTTCCTAGTTTCTACCTAGAAAGGGCAGTGTGACATGTTGCTTCCTACATCAGGTAATGAATGTTACTTTTTTTCTAATTTTTTGCCCACAAATGGGTTGATGACACATACTTTGCTTCAGTTCACAGGATGATGGTTAAACTTATATTGGAATCACCCAATAGAAGATTTTACTCTTATTGCTAGGCTTAGGGCAATAGAAAGATTATTGGAATGCATATTTGTACAGAGCTCACTAACATTTACAACACTAATTTATATTGTATAAACTGCTTTGGTGATACAGAGAGTTGCATATAAAGGCCCAAGAAGAAGTTAAGATTGGAACTCTGAATTATGCACCAAGGTGAAATTGAAAGTTTTCACCATCCTATGTTTATAAAGCCCACTGCTGAGATACTGAGTCTAACTAGTGAAAACAGTACAAATATGGAATTGTGACTCTCATATGTGGATCTGGCCAGAGATGTGATCTTGATTCATTTTTGGACTCAGCTCACAGGCATAAAAATGAGTCTCATTCCTGAACTCAGCCTAAATGAGAGATGTTGACTATTATATCTAAGTTTTAGGCAATATATAAGATTGTGTGTTCATATGAGCATGTGGGCCTCAGAGGAGTTTGAAACTCTCATGCATTCCACATAAGGCCTCAGAGTAGTTTGAAACTCTCATGCATTCCACATAAAGCCTTTGGATATTACAGAGGGTTCTACACAATGGCCCAACACGTGTGAAATTGTGACTCATATACACACCAAGATAAAAGTTAAACGTCTTACCACCAAAGGGGAGGAGATTGTATCATATAACTGGACCTAGTATTAAGGTGAAAACTTTTGCTTAAATTGTTTCCCATGTGAGCATTGTGATATGTCATTGGGTCAGAATCATAATTATGTGACTCTTCTGTCTGGGCCCTGCCAAAAAGAAATATTGTAATATATCTCTAAGACTATCAGTTAGGTGCTTTGACTACTTTGCTTGTGCTTTGCCCACAGAGAACATTATGCCAACACGAGATGTAGCATTTAGAAAGTGTGACTCTTCTCTCCTGCCTAGGTCCTGCCCGCTACAGAAATTGTGACATATTGCTGAGTGCAAAACCTAGGTAATGTAACTCTACTCTTTAATCTGGAATCTTCAAAGGAGTGGATTATTACATATTGCTGAGCCGAGCATTTGATTGGTGTTATAGTGGGACAATCAGAGACAGGAGAGACAGAGCAGAGTTCAGAAGAGTCCTTTATTGTCAAGATGATCACCAGCTCAGGAGGACTAGGGTCCAGAAAGTCTGAACACTGGACAAAGAAAGCAGCCACCTTTTAAGCAGTCAGTGGCTGGGAGCTAAGTGATCCAGGAAACATTCTTTTTTTTTTTTTTTTTTTAATTATACTTTAAGTTCTAGGGTACATGTGCATAACGTTTATATCATGTATAACTCCCCAATGAAATCCCTCCCTCCTCCCCCTCCCCATGATAGGCCCCAGTGTGTGATGTTCCCCTTCCCAAGTACAAGTGATCTCATTGTTCAGTTCCCACCTATGAGTGAGAACAGCGGTGTTTGGTTTTCTGTTCTTGTGATAGTTTGCTAAGAATGATGGTTTCCAGCTGCATCCATGTCCCTACAAAGGACACAAACTCATCCTTTTTGATGGCTGCATAGTATTCCATGGTGTATATGTGCCATATTCTTAATCCAGTCTGTCACAGATGGACATTTGGGTTGATTCCAAGTCTTTGCTATTGTGAATAGTGCCGCAATAAACATACGTGTGCATGTGTCTTTGTAGTAGAATAATTTATAATTCTTTGGGTATATACCAGTAGTGGGATGGCTGGATCATATGGTACATCTAGTTCTAGATCCTTGAGGAATCGCCATACTGTTTTCCATATGGTTGAACTAGTTTACAATCCCACCAACAGTGTAAAAGTGTTCCTATTTCTCCACATCCTCTCCAACACCTGTTGTTTCCTGACTTCTTAATGATTGCCATTCTAATTGGTGTGAGATGGTATCTCATTGTGGTTTTGATTTGCATTTCTCCGATGGCCAGTGATGATGAGCATTTTTCATGTGTCTGTTGGCTGTATGGATGTCTTCTTTTGAGAAATGTCTGTTCATATCCTTTCCCCACTTTTTGATGGGGTGTTTGTTTTTTTTCTTATATATTTGTTTCAGTTCTTTGTAGATTCTGGATATTAGCCCTTTGTCAGATGAGTAGGTTGCAAAAATTTTCTCCCATTCTGTAGGTTGCCTGTTCACTCTGATGGTAGTTTCTTTTGCTGTGCAAAAGCTCTTTAGTTTAATGAGATCCCATTTGTCAATTTTGGCTTTTGCTGCCGTTGCTTTTGGTGTTTTAGACATGAAGTCCTTGCCCATGCCTATGTCCTGAATGGTACTACCTAGATTTTCTTCTAGGGTTTATGGTATTAGGTCTAACATTTGTCTCTAATCCATCTTGAATTAATTTTCGTATAAGGGGTAAGGAAAGGATCCAGTTTCAGCTTTCTACTTATGGCTAGCCAATTTTCCCAGCACCATTTATTAAATAGGGAATCCTTTCACCATTTCTCATTTTTGTCAGGTTTGTCAAAGATCAGATGGCTGTAGATGTGTGGTATTATTTCTGAGGACTCTGTTCTGTTCCATTGTCTATATCTCTGTTGTGGTACCAGTACCATGCTGTTACAGAAGCGAGAACAAAGGCAGTTGATCAGTCTTTTACATTTATCTATACTACATGTTCTATATCCCTGGGGAACCATGTTTCTGTATCAACTTTGTAACTTTGCAGTTGCACTAGGAAAGTGAAACAGGAACTCTCTGAGCCTCAAGAAATATGAAACTAGTGAGAAGAGATAAGACTCGCTGAGTACAGAAGGAAAAACAGGCAGTTAGTATTCTTCTCTAACCTAGACTATGGAGGCACTGCATCATACTAAGCCCTGAGTGTGAAGTTAATTTTCTGGCTTTACATATTGTAAATTTCATTAATTTCCTCTTCATCCCCCCACTTTGGTGCTCATCATAAACATAGATTAATAAAGAGCAACATAATGTTTATTTCTTCCTGTGTAGGCAGATATTCTTCCTGGGGTAGTGGTTAGTATTTTTGTAGCACCATCATTTTGGTAGTAGTTGTTCAGTCTACTATTGCTTTACTAGTAGACTGGATGCTTCTGACAAGAAGAGGTAAAAGACAAGGCAGTATTAGACATTCTCCAATTATAGCTACAAAATCAATTATCAGGGTTTTAAAACCTCCAATCCATGAGTACCATCCTGCAAAAAGTGAGTTTGGGCTGCACCTGGAATTAGTTTGGACTGTGACATGGGTTAACTTACTTATTCTGACAGTAATTTCCATAACAACTGTTTCATTATAATCAATCTATAAACAACAGTTGGACAAATTAAGTGTGCCACAGAATCCTTCTTCTGAGGCTAAGGGGCAGTTTAATACTAGCTTATTTTGATACGTAGCATCTCTCATTTGAGTGGTTTTTATGATTACAGATCCAAGGCTTAGACTGTCTCATTGACTATAATTTCTAGTACTGCTTGCAATCTTGTAGTTCAGTTTAACATGTTCATAGGGGTGTGGTATCCTTATGATTCATCTTAGGCCTGTATAGCTGGCCTATAGTATTTGATAATTCTTTTAGGAGGCCATTTGTTATCTTTCCAATTAGTTTCCTTAATTTATTTCTTTATGTTTTTGTTTATCATTTTTACAGGACTTATCTGAGTAAAGATGCTTCTTCTGGTCCTTTTTTTTTTTTTTTTTTTTTTTATGGATTGGGTAACTTAAATTTTCCTCTTGTTTCAGTGGGAGCAAGAAGAATAACAGTCTCTTTGTTCCTAACACACAGGCTCCAATCCACTTCTCTGGCAATAGTTGATAGGCTTTTGTCCTACTGATCCTATATCCTTGCCAGTGCTTTTCAAACATCTGGAGGATCTAGTGGATACGATGACTGATTTAGCACTGGAAACTAAGAAAGAGGCTTAAAATCTGGTACAGAGGAAATGTCTATGAAGCTACTCCACTGTGTCTTGCTCTTAGACTCTTTAAAATATTGTTGACTTAGACAGGTTCTGTCTCTTACTGGAGTCTCAAAGTCTTTTTCCTATCCCACTTTTCAGTATCTTGCAGTGATAGGAGTTTTTAATAGCCAGACATTTGGATGTGCATTGAACTTTGTAGCAACATTCGGTACGGTAAAGTTATCTTCTGGCATTAGTTTTCTTGCCTAATAGGGCTATTGGTCACCTATACTGGTACCTCTATATACATAACATGAGATGAATCCAAAATTAGTAGTAATACTTTCAGCTAGTGGAGTGAACAGGGTCTTGGCTGACATTGGTGAAATCTGAACTTTTGCCTCCTTGGGGTTAAAATATTTACTGAAAGATTTGAAAAATCTGAACTGTGCCATTGGATAGACTTGAATTTTTGCTTGTTTAGTCTTTTTAATAAAGACAAATGGAACACCTAGGTTTGATCTTTCTCGATTAAAGCTTAGCTCTCTTGAGGTCTTTTAGCTCAAAAAGGCACAATTGGCTTTAATATCATCAGATTAAGGTGGTTGCATGTTTTGGTCGCACAACCAATTTTTGCTTCTTGAGTGGCAAGCGGAACTCCTTGTGTAGAGTCTTGATTGAACTCATGTTTGTTCTTATTGAGTGTTAAAATCAGGACATTCTTCTTCTAGTTCTCCTATTATGATCTTAGAAGCCTTTCTGCTCACTCTTTTTTGTCTTAAGTTCTTGTAGACTTCTCCTAGATTGTTTAGGTTACTGAGGTATGCAGCCTGACAGGCATCAACATATAGAAAGAGATCCTTTATGTGAATAAGGGAATACTTGTGTTTTGCTTGCAAGTTTCTTAGTTCTAACATCTTTAGGATTGATATATGAGGGTAATAAAGATTTATTTATTTGAAATTTCAAAACAGAAGTTATAGGGTAGGAAGCCTGGATCATAACATACTTGAAGTTGCCTATTTCCTGGGTCACAGAGAGAGTAGCTGGTTTGATTATAAACACATGTTCCCAGGGGAGTTTCTGTACACTCAGTTTGATATAACAGGACTGTAGTTATATTTTCACTAGACTAAACTTCTATCATGCGGTGATGGCAACTGTCTTGGTTTCCCTGGACAGCTGTTAGCATTTTTACTACTAGTACAGTCAGGTTTAGACTATGCATGGGTGTCCTACTGAGCAGCAAGTTTTACAGCAATTGCAAAGGCAACGTGACAATAAGACAATTATTACAAGCAAAAGAATTAACTACACTGGCAAATTCTGTCTACATTTACTTATCTGACCCCAGCTTCCTCAGGCTTTGGCCATGTGTAGACTAGTCAGCTTCCCACTGTGTGACTAGGGAAAGGCTTGGTGTTTCCTCAAGCTTCAGCCACATGTGGACAGACCACTCCAGTGTGTTTAGAGCAGAGCAGTCATCCTTTTCTGATGCACCTTGGTCTTTCCACAAAGTCAGTCATGTTGGATTTTTTGGATCTTGCAGACTTATCCATCTCTCTTGGACTGAGGCTGCAGGTTTCAGTTGGCTGTGATGGATCCAAGGTGTAATACCTGCAACGTTAACAGTGGTAGGGGTAGACGTGATCACAATATGAGGGACCATCCTGTAAGGGCCCAAGGGTGGTAGGATTCCAGTGTTCAACTTATACAGGGTCCCCAGATTGAAAGGGGTATATTGCATCTGTAAGGATAACAGGCATTTTTTTTTTCTCTTACCTACCTTTGTACTTATTGCATTACCTCATCTAATGCTTGCATTTGTTTTCTTAGGGTCAGTTCTCCAATTTCCTTCAAATTTCCTTTTATCTGAGATATAAGTGGGGGTGGTCGGCCATATACTATGTCATAGGGTGAATAACTGGTTAATTTAGTAGGGACACATCTGACTCGGAGAAGGAACAAGGTCAATACCTGATCCTACCTTAAATGAGTCTCTTGGCAAAACTTTTTCAACAGTTGTTTCAGTGTCTGGTTCATCTTTTCAGCTTTTCCAGAACTTTGTGGGTGATAAGCTGTATGCAGTTTCTATTTAATCTTTTACATCTGAATTAGTGGCTATACGACTTCTGAATTAGTGGCTATACGACTTCCGCCACAAAAGCTGGTGCGTTTTCCGTAGGTAAAGTTAGAGGAAGTCAAAATCTAGAAATAATGTGTTTTAATAATATCCTGGTTACTTCTCATGGCTTTTCTGACTTTATGGGGAATGCCTTGACCTACCTTGAAAAGGTGCAAACACTAACATGTATCGATAGCCTCCAGCCTGAGGCAGTTTGGTAAAGTCTACAAGTAAGTTTTCACATGGCACTGCTTCTGTTTCCTGAATTCCTGGGTGCCTAGTCATTCCTTGCCTTGGGTTATTTTGGGTACAAGTAACACACTGCTTGCAGATGGTTCGAGTGATGACATTTAGGTGTGGCATATAGAAATACCACCCTACGAGACTTTCTAGCTGTCTTCCTTGGTGAAACTGCTTTATAAGTCAGGGAGCAATGGCTTCTGGAATGGCAAGTCTCAGGTCTGAAAACTTCCACCAGACTCCTTTTGATAACTCCTGTTTTCCTACGCGA
Source organism: Trachypithecus francoisi (assembly GCF_009764315.1). Lineage (NCBI taxonomy): Eukaryota > Metazoa > Chordata > Mammalia > Primates > Cercopithecidae > Trachypithecus > Trachypithecus francoisi. The sequence goes on along the minus strand of NW_022680557.1, from coordinate 38,578 downwards.
ACCACAGGTTCTCATTTAATGAGAGTCTCTGCAAAGGGAGGTTCTAATAAGGGCACAACATAAGTCTCTTCTTTCTGTGTTGCTTGTGCCATTGCAGCCTGTTTCACTTCCTTGTCTGCTTTTCTGTTTCTTGTAGCCTCATTACTTTCTCCTGTTTGATGTCATTTACAGTGGATGAGTGCTATTTCCTTTAGAGCCTACACAGTCTCTAGGAGGTGCTCTATTTCCTTTTTTTCTTTTTTTTTCTCTTCAGTAGTTAACGGTCCTCTTTTTTGTTAATGGCTTCATGAGCATGCAAAGTGGCAGAAACGTATCTTGAGTCAGTATAGATATTCACTGACTTTCCCTTTGCTAGAAGTGGTGCTGTTGTGAGAGCTAATAGTTCTGCTTTTTGTGGTGAAGTTCCCACCGGTAGTGGGTGGGCTTCAGCCACCGAGCTTAATGTGACTACAGCATATCGGGCCTTTCTGATACCTTCCACTATGAAACTACTTCCATCAGTAAAATATTCCATGTATGGGTCCTTCAGGGGTTGGTCTTTTACGTCTTTTCAGCTTAAAAAGACTTCATCTACTGTTTCTACACAGCAACGATATCTTGGGGCTTCCATGCTCTGCATATTTTATTGGCAGCAGTGTGGCTGGATTTAGGGTGTTCACAGTCTCTAAGGTGATACATGGATTTTCACATAGAAGCCCTTGGTATCTCAGCATTCTAGGGTTATAGAACCAATGGTGTCCTCTCTCTTCTATCAGGGTGACAACTGTATTGGGCACATGAATTATTAAGTTCTGTTTAAAGGTAAACTTGTTAGCATGCTCTGCTAACACAGCAGTGGCAGCCAATGCCTTGAAACAGGGCCAAGGCATCCTGTGGCCACCAAGTCCGATTGTTTGGACAGATATGTTACAGGTCAATACCATGACCTTAACATTGCACCAAGACTCTTGTAGTCATCCTCTTTCTTCCATGAACATATTGGTAAATGGGCTTTGTCATGTCTAGCAGCCTTAGTGCTGATGCCTGGCTTAAGGCTTTCTTGATTTCCTTGAAGTCACATCCTGTTCCTTTTCCTAAAGAGAGGCTCCTTCCCCCCATCCCTTTCATTGCTACATTTAAAGGTTTTGCTAGGAGCGAGTACTTGGGGATCCACATGCAGCAGAAACTACTACCCTTAGGAATTCCTGGACTTGCCACCTTGGGTCTGGCTGAGGAATGCTATAGACACTCTCTTTTCACTCTTGCCTAAGTTCATGCTGCCCTTGGGAGATGTGAAAACCAGAGTCCTTGGCCACAGATCTGTGCCTTTTCCTTAGATACTTTATAGCCAGCATTCCACAGCACTTGAACACATATCGGTCACTAGGTGGCATGAAAGCCTTTAAGTCTGAAGCTAGTGCTTTTAAAAATATAGCTGGGGAGTTTTTAAATCCTTGGGGAAGTCTAGCCCAGGTATACTGAGATGAGCCTCACTTAAAGGCAAAAATGTCTCAGCTTACAGGGGCTAAATTGATGCAGAAGAAAGCATCTTTAATGTTCAAGCATGTGAACCAAGTAGCACTAACAGTTATTTGTCCAAGCATAATGTGTGGGTTAGGCATAGTAATATGCAGTGTAGCCTCCACGTTGTTGACTGCCCTTAAGCCTTTTACAGGCTGGTATTTGCTAGAAGGTTTTAACATTGGCAATACAGGGACATTCCATGAGGAGACACATCTCTCTATTATTTCAAATTTAAGGAGCCATTTGAAGTGCTCTGCAATCCCTTGGTTAGCCCCTGGGGGAATGGGATACTGATGGATCTGCACCAGGTAGGTTCCTCATAGTAGCTCTTTTATAACAGATGCTTGATTTGCTGCCAACCCAGGGGGATTGTCCTCTGCCCAGACTCCTGGTAACTTAAGAAGTAAGTCTTTGAATACATTTTGTTTCTCAGCTGTGCTGTTCTCTTTTTACACTCGTGGCAACTTTCATAAAGTCTCCACTCCTCTGCCTTGGATACTGTAAGAGTTAGTGCTATAGCCTTTTTTACCTTAGGCTTAAAGTCATATCTCCACTCAGTGTAAAGGAGATCTGAGCCTGCAGCTTTGTAATAAGTCTCTTCCAAATAATGGCAATGGGCATTTTATCAAATGTAAGAACTTATGTTAGACTTTTCATCTCCAATAATACATATTGTCTTTGATTTCAAAAAGGTGTATTTTCTGTGATATCTGTGACCCCAATAATATTAGCAGTCTTTTGATAATGGCCCAATTGTTTGAGTCACAATAGAGTGTTCAGCACTTATGTCTACCATGAAGTCTATTCTTTGGCCCTATAGTACCATTAAAAGCATAGGGTTTTCAGGGACTAAAGAGATGGAGCCCAGTTTGTCTCAGTTCTCACGGTAGTCATTGGCTCCTGTCAGCCTAATTAGATCCATGTCAGATCCTGCTACGCCTTTCCGGCAGCTGAGAAGGCCCTGTCCAATCATTCTATCTCAGGTTGTTGCCCTTATCCTTTTCTTCCTGTGGGCATTCATCTTTATAATGCCTTCTTTGCTTACGTCTCACCCACTGACCTCTATCTAGTCTAGGCTGACGTTCCTGATGTGTCCTGGTCTGTTGACCTTGCCCAGCTTGTTCTCTACCGTGACCACGTCCACAACCACATCCATATCCTCTTACAACTCTAACTCTTTCAACCAGAGCTACGGCCAAGAACTCTGCCTTTTTCCTTGTATCTGAGCCTTTTGGTATCTCAGCAAGTTCAGCAGTCCTGAATTGGGTCCCAGCCTGGGTCAGTTTCTATTGTTCCTTGTTTTGTACATTTGAGTCTTACAATAATCTTCAAACCTGGCCTGTAGCCATTAGGGATGGGTTTGAATCATGCTCAGCCAGGAGTCTATGTATAGAAACTAATTAGAATGCCCAGGCTTTTGTCCAATCCCAGTGACCACTTGAAACATTTGACCAATTATTTCCCTATCTCTGATTCCCTCAGCCAGCCACCCTGCATTAAAGAGGGCCAGTCAATTTCACAAAAGGTTCTTAGCCTCTGAGGTATTAATTTCATTCCATATCACCACCAAAGCCTTTTCTAAAGTTCTTCAACATACATTCTAATGGGTTGGTTTTGATGCTTTTCCTCTTATTTCCAACATCACAGCGTACCTTCACTCTTACTTTCACTCTTGGATTTACCGAACTGGATCCTATTACAGGAAGTTTGGATGCTGCTTGGCCAGGTCGCAGCTAACTACCGCTGTAAAGCTATGAAGCTAATCCTGTCAGCCTTATGCAGTGACCTAGGTCTGGCTCACCTCCGAGGACACAGTCTGTACTAAGAGATCTGCCCCTCCCCACATCACTCTTCATGTTGGCCTCTCCCAAGACCGTCTCTTTCATACACTTTCACACTCCTCTTTTGCTCCAGAACTCATTTTCAGATGAAATGAACCTCTCTGGTGTCCTGTGTAAGCCTAGTTAGGCTCCCAGATTCACAAACACACACATCACTCCCAGTCTCTGTCTCCAGATGCAGTGAGCCACTTTCACTTGTTAGTGGGAACAGGAGGTTCATCTAAATTGTCAGGCTACTCCTGCTGCCTCTAGCCACTCTAGATTGGATTAGTGATTGTTCCTCGGAACATGATCAAGCTCCCTGTCCATCCTTATGGGATGGGCTTTCCTAGGGCCCAACCTTACAGTGGTTCAGTAGTGCGCCTGCGTGCTGCTCCTGTGACTGTCCTAACTCCTGACTTGGTTTCATTTGTGCTGTCAGGGGAAGGCGCTAAGAGATGAGAGAGATGTTCTCCTGTTGAGCTGAGTCTCCCACATCCTTGTGCTCTAGCCCACAGACAGAGGAGACAAAAACCTGCCATCTACAGTCCCAGATGAGCTCCCATGATAAGAAACATAACGGGACAATTAGAGACAGGAGAGACAGAGCAGAGTTCAGAAGAGCCCCGTATTATTAAGGTGATCACCAGCTCAGTAGGACAAGTGTCCAGAAAGTCTGAGTACTGGTCAAAGAAAGTAGTCACCTTTTAATCAGTCAGTGGCCAGAAGCTAAGTGACAAGACCATGTTTTTGTATGAACTTTGTAACTCTGCAGCTGCACTAGGGAGGTGAAGCAGGAACTCACTGAGCCTTAAGAAATGTGAAACTAGGAATGAAAACAAATAAGGGTCGTTTAGCACAGGACGGAAAATAGGCAATTAGTAGTATTCTTCTCTAATTTAGACTATGGGGGTGCTACATTATACTAAGCCCTGAGGGGAGAGTTAATTTTCCGGCTTTACGTATTGTAAAATTCATTAAGTTGCTCTTAAGTGTGATTCTTCTCATTTTCTTCAACCTTGTCTACAGTGGACATGGTGCCATAATACCTGAGGCTATACCCAAGTGATGTTACTCTTCTGACTTGTTCCTGACTACAGAGAAGATTATAATATATCCTGAGCTGAGAATCCTGGTGATTAGATGCTCCAGCCTTGTTTCTGCCCTCAGGTGAACTTGTGACGTATACTTGGATTCAGCACACTTGCCCAAGTATGGCAATCATACCTGGACCCAGAAATAAGAAATATTTTGACTCTCATAACCAGTCTTCTGGCCATAAGTAAAGCAATGGGTCTACTAATTGTATAGGGTTCACGGAGGATTATGACACTTAGGCATATCATATAAAGGCTGAGTGATGCAAAGAGTGTAATAAAGGGATCAGCACCAAGGTGCTATTGTTTACTCCTGGATGCACACCCTGCTGACCTGATTGTCAATCTCTCACAGAAATAGAACCTGAAAATAAGGTAATAAGTCTCACAAAAAGAGTAGTCGAAGGTTGAAATTGTTCCTCTGATACACAAATCTGACCAATGTGTAGTTTGGGAATGCATGATTCAGCACACCTGTGAGACTGTGGCTCCCCTACTGGAACACAATTTTCAAGTGGGACTGGGCATTTTATACATGGATCTGATCCACTGTTGAGATTGTGACTTCTCTGTTTCAACCAAACTCATAGGAGGTGTTGACTCACATACATAAAGCCAGGACTTGTGTGGGACTGCGAAAATTATCTCTAAATATTTTCTAGTGTGTGATTACAATATAAAAGCCCAGTGTCTGAATAATTTGACTCTCCTTTTTAGCATATGACCACAGATGAAATTGTGACAAATGTAAACCATACATATAAGCAAAGGTGCCTGAGCCTGCCAAGAAAGAGCAGTTTTACATGTCACTGGGAGAAGCACCCAGATGCTGCATATTTGTTGCCTAATCCCTGACTATAAAAGGTATTGTGGTTTATAGCTCAGTCCATCCTGTAAGCAATGTGACTCCCTTCTACTGCCTTAGGCTTTAACTTACAGGGCATTGTGACACATAACTGGGTCCTGCACCCAGGTGATGTGACTCCCTGTTTTGGGTTCTGCCAACAGGAAGGTTTGTAACATATCACTTGGGTCAGTAGTTAGGTGATGTTTCTCCTCTCTTGCCTCACCCTGACCACAGAAGAGATTATGACATATTGCTAAACCCAGTGCCAAGGTGAGGACATATATCTAGGCCAATTGTCTAGGTAAAGTGAGTCTCCGTGCTTACCCAAGCCCTGCCCACAGAAGGAATATTGGTATATCACTAAAACCAGCAAATAAATGATGTGCCTCTTCTTCTAGGGTCCTGTCCACAAGATAGATTGTGACATCTCACTAGACTAAAACCCACCCAGATGATGTGGGCTTTCTGCTTGCTGTCAGCTCACAGGTGATATTGTGCCATATAACAGAGACCAGAGAAGAGGACTAGGCCAGGCGCGGTGGCTCACGCCTGTAATCCCAGAACTTTGGGAGGCGGAGGCGGGCGAATCACAAGGTCAGGAGATCGAGACCACAGTGAAACCCCGTCTCTATTAAAAATACAAAAAATTAGCCGGCCGCGGTGGCGGGCGCCTGTAGTCCCAGCTACTCAGGAGGCTGAGGCAGGAGAATGGCGTGAACCTGGGAGGCGGAGCTTGCAGTGAGCTGAGATTGCGTCACTGCACTCCAGCCTGGGCGACAGAGCGAGACTCCACCTCAAAAAAAAAAAAAAAAAAAAAAAAAAAAAAAAAGTAGAGGACTAAAGATTACTCTTAAGCCAGGAGCCAGGCTATGTACAAGATGGTGAGTCCCATTCCTAGAAGTTTCCACCAGTGTTATTGTGACATATACTTTGCCCAGCCTCTAAGGGATTCAATAATCCTGCCTAGGTGTAGCCAGAAAATGAGATTTGGACATATACCTCAGCTGAGTGCCTTGGTTATTTGACTCTCCTGTCTTAACAATATCTCTAGGAAGTATTATAACATGTTTCTGGACCTAGTTATCTGACTCTACTCTTCTGCCTGGACCCTAAATCCACTGGGGATTGCAGATTTCTAAGCACTGCATCCACATGATATGACTCTTTTTTCTGGTTCTTTTATTTTTTTATTTTTTTATTTTATTTATTTATTTTTTTTTTGAGGCGGAGTCTCGCTCTGTCACCCGGACTGGAGTGCAGTGGCCAGATCTCAGCTCACTGCAAGCTCCGCCTCCTGGGTTTCCGCCATTCTCCTGCCTCAGCCTCCCAAGTAGCTGGGACTACAGGCGCCCGCCACCTCGCCCGGCTAGTTTTTGTATTTTTAGTAGAGACGGGGTTTCACCGTATTAGCCAGGATGGTCTCGATCTCCTGACCTCGTGATCCGCCCATCTCGGCCTCCCAAAGTGCTGGGATTACAGGCTTGAGCCACCGCGCCCGGCCTCTGGTTCTTTTAACAGGAGACATTGTGGAGTATCTCAGGGCTGATAATTTAGGAGATATGAGCCTCCTTTTCTGTATAGACACTTCTCACTAGGGACATTGTGCTATACATCTGAGTGTAACCCCAAAGTTGTGCAGCTTTTCTGCCAGGGACAGGCCAACAAAGAGAATATTGGAAATTTTCTGGCTCAGCATCTAGATTACTTGGCTGTCACACCTGTTTTATTACCACAGAGTAAATTGTGACATACATCTAGACACAGATCACAGGCGTGATAACAACTGTCATATGTGGACCCCACAAATAGGGGTAATTTTGACACTCATAACTTGCTTTAGAAACTCGAATGATTAAATCTCTTTCTGGGAAAAAAGTTAAAGAAGATTATAACAACCTTAGATATTTTATAAAACCCTTGGCTTGTTCAGAGTGTTATTAAAAACCCAGAAGAAAAGTGGAATTTTGAGTCTCATATGCACACCCAGGGGACAGTATGGATCGTCACCATCTCACATGTATTAAGCCAACTGTCACCCATAAAAAAAGGACATATGTGATATTGTAAATGTCAGCTAGGTAATTTTTTGTCAGTGTGATTTTGATATAAATTGTGGCTGAGATCCTGTGGAATTTGACTCTCCAGACTGGTTCCAGCCCACATATATTATTATGGTACCTACCTGGGCCAATTTCTAAATGTTGTGACTCTTTTGCCTGGGCCCCACTCTCAGTAAATGTCATGACGCATCACTAGATCCTGCACCCAGCTCATGTTATATATTTGTCTGAGCCATGCCTACAGAAATCATTGTGACATATCACTGTGTCAACCACCTAGGTGACATACTTCCCCCTATTAGAATGGGCTCTGAGCACAGAGCGGGATAGTGACATATGGTTGGGCCAGGCAGCAAGCTAATGGTAATCTCTTGCTAGGGCCATGTTCTAAAGAGGACATTGTGATAAGTCTCTGGGCCTATCACCTAGGCGATGTTGCTCTCTTGCTTGGGTCCAGCTTATCTGGATAGAGACATATTGCTAGGCTAGCCAAGTGGGTGATGGTACTCTTTCGCCATGGTATGCCTCAAGGAGCACGTTGTGACCTATCTCTGGGCATATCACCTAGATGATTTGACTGTCTGCTTGAGTCCTGCCCACATGGAGCATTGTGACATGAGGATAGAACCTGCACCTATTTGTTGTAACTTTGTTTCCTTGTTCCTGTCCTAAAGGAGCCTTGAGAAACATCTCAAGAGCCAGCATCAAGGATATGTGGCTTTTCTGCCTGGCTTTACCTGACACATTAGATTGTGTCATAAACCTAGGGAAGCAGCTAGGTGATATGACTCTTCTGTTCTGCCTCAGCCCTCCCTACTCTGGACATTGGGCTTATATCTGATCCAGTGTCTTAAGTAATGTGAATCTTTTCTTCTCTCTGTGCCTTTACAATATAGTGATGTGACATAATGCTAAGCCCAATACTTAGGTAATATGACTATTATTTTTCCAGAACCATGCCCATGAAAAAGAATTTTGAAGTATTGGAGGAACCAGAACCCAGGATATGTTCCTCTTTTGCCTAGGTGCAGCATAATTAGGGAATTATGGCATATTGCTGGGTCCCCCCACCCTGATGATGTAACATACCTACCTGTTTCAGAGCAAAAGAAAGTATTTTTAGATATCTTGAGCCCATTCGGTATGTGTTTTTGCTCTCATCTTTTGTCTGTTTCTTTTTTTTCCACATTTAAGATTATTCATAGTGTTGGTTCCAATACCCAGTTAATGTAACTGTCATTTCTAGAACCAGCTTAGAGAGGACATTGTGACATATTGCTTGGCACAGCACCTAAGTTGTGCAACCCTCCTGCTAGGTTTTTTCCTAAAACTGGATTATAAAGTTTACATAGCTTCAATGAAGAGGTATGATAATCAAATATAAGTTGTAATTCCACCAATAGCAGATATTTTGCTTCTCATCGCTACGTTTATAGCAATAGGTAAAATAATGAGCTGCTTATTTGTAGAAAGCTCACAGAAGGTTAAAACACCAACTCATATTCTATAAACTTCTCAGGTGGTACACAGAGTTTTATACCAGGGCCCAGAAAAAGTTGGAGATCGTGACTCTTGATTACAACTGTGGGTGAGAGCAAATGTTGTCACCATCTCACATTACAAAGCCCACTGTGGGAGTCCTGAGTCTAATACGTAAATAAAGTACAAAGATGGAATTGTGACTTATATGTGGACCTTGCTACATGTGAGTTTGTGACTCATTTCTGGACCCAGATCACAGGCATAATAATGTGTCTTCTGTCTGAACCCAGACTATAAGAGAGATGTTGATTATCATAACTGGGTTTAGGGCAATAATGCAAGATTGTGCATTAATAAGAGCAAGTAGGCCTTAGAGTGGTTTGCAACCCACATACAGTCACCCAAAACATATGTGAGATTTGTAACTCTTTGTTGGTGGGAGGGGTGAGGTATGGAGTCTCCCTCTGTCCCCCAGGCTGGAGTGCAGTGGTGTAATCTTGGCTCACTGCAAGCTCTGCCTCCTAGTTTCAATCCATTCTCCTGCCTCAGCTTCTCAAGTAGCTGGGACTACATGCATCCACTACCAGGTCTGGCTATTTTTTTTTTTTTGTATTTTTAGTAGAGAAAGATTTTCACTGTGTTAGACAGAATGGTATCAATCTCCTACTTTGTGATCTGCCTGTCTTGGCCTCCCAAAGTGCTGGGATTACAGGCATGAGCCATCATGCCTGGCAGAAGTGGTGACTCTTATACATACAACAATCTAATTACCTAAACTGTTTAGGTAATACCATTCAGGACATAGGCATGGTCAAGGACTTCATGTCTAAAACACCAAAAGCAGCGGCAACAAAAGCCAAAATTGGCAAAAGGGATCTAATTAAACTAAAGAGCTTCTGCACAGCAAAAGAAACTGCCCTCAGAGTGAACAGGCAACCTACAGAATGGGAGAAAATTTTTGCAATCTACTCATCTGACAAAGGGCTAATATCAAGAACCTACAAAGAACTCAAACAAATATACAAGAAAAAAACAAACAACCCCATCAAAAAGTGGGCAAAGGATATGAACAAACACTTCTCAAACGAAGACATTCATACAGCCTAACAGACACAGGAAAAAAAATGCTCATCATAACTCGCCATCAGAGAAATGCAAATCAAAACCACAATGAGATACCATCTCACACCAGTTAGAATGGCAAACATTAAAAAATCAGGAAACAACAGGTGTTGGAGGGGATGTGGAGAAATAGGAACACTTTTACACTGTTGGTGGGGCTGTAAACTAGTTCAACCATTGTGGAAAACAGTGTGGCGATTCCTCAACGATTTAGAATTAGAAATACCATTTGACCCAGCCATCCCATTACTGGGTATATACCCAAAGGAGTGTAAATCATGCTGCTATAAAGACACATGCACACATATGTTTATTGCAGCACTATTCACAACAGCAAAGACTTGGAATCAACCCAGATGTCCATCAGTGACAGACTGGATTAAGAAAATGTGGCACATATACACCATGGAATACTATGCAGCCATAAAAAAGGATGAGTTCATGTCCTTTGTAGGGACATGCATGCAACTGGAAACCATCATTCTCAGCAAACTATCGCAAGAACAGAAAACCAAACACTACATGTTCTCACTCACAGGTGGGAATTGAACAATAAGATCACTTGGACACAGGAAGGGGAACATCACACATCAGATCCTATTGTGAGGAGGGGGAAGTGGGGAGGGATAGCATTAGGAGATATACCTAATGTAAATGACGAGGTAATGGGTGCAGCACACCAGCATAGCACACGTATACATATGTAACAAACCTGCATGTTGTGCACATGTACCCTAGAACTTAAAGTATAATAATAAAAAAAGTGTCACCTAAAAGATGTAGAGATGGTATCATATTAGTAGGCTCGACAGCTTGGTGTTGCGACTTTTGGCCTAAATTCTTTCCCATGGGTGAGTTGTAAAATATTGCTGAGTTAGAATCATAATAATAAGACTGTTCCTATTGAACTGAAGCAACAGGGGATATTATCATGTATCTCTGGCCTATCATTAGGTAATGTGTCTCTTCTCCCAGTGCCCTGCCCAAGGGGGACAATGTGACTTATCACTAGATATAGCATCTATATAATGCAATTCTCCTCTCCTGCCTTGATCCTACCCACTGAAGAAATTGTAACAAAGCAGTGAATGGAAAACCTAGGTGATGTGACTCTCCACTTTGTCCTGGAATCTGCCAAGAGAGGAAATTATAACATGTTGCTTAGCTTAGCATCTTGAGAATGTGACTATCCACTGTTTTTTCAACCCTGTATGCTGTGGTCATGATGACAAATTATTTGGAAGTGTCCCCAGTTTATATGCTCTATTGCCTGTGTCCTGACTACAAGGGAGATTATCCTGTAAGCCTGGCTCAGTGCCCAGTTGATGTGACTCTTCTGTCTTGTCTCTGTCCAAATGTGGAATTATGACATATCCCTGGATTCAGCTCAAATGCACAATAATAACTCTCATACCTAATCCAAACCAGAGGAGAGATTTCAACACTCATAGCCAGTCTTTCAGTAATCAGTAGAGTCCTAGATCTCTCACCTGTAAGAATTCACAGTGCTGCTTAGGCATATCATATAAAAGCTGAGTGATACAAAGAGTGTCATAACAGGCACAAGCCACCAGGTGCTATTTTCACTCTTTGATGAGCATCTAGCTGACACTATTGCTCTTCTCACACATGAACAGAACATACAAATGAGGTACTAAATCTCACACACGTAAGCATTGTCACTGTCACACAAAAATTTGATCCACAGGTGGTGTGTTGACATTTGAACCATGATATAGCAGAGCTGTGGTGCTTTGACATTGTTACTTAAACACAATCTTCAAGTGGGTTTGGTGCTCTTATACATGCATCTTGCCCATTCTTAAGAGTGTGACTCCTATATTTTGACCCAACTCATAGGAGTTGTTGACTCTTATACCCAAAGCCAGTACTTGTGCGGAAATCTGAAACTTATTTCTGAAGATTTTTGAGTGTGTGATTGAGAAATATGACTTTGGCAGGTATCTGAGTGTTTTGACTCTCTTTTCTTTTTTTTTTTTTTTAATTTATTTTTATTTTTATTATACTTTAAGTTCTAGGGTACATGTGCATGACGTTTATATCATGTATAACTCCCCAATGAAATCCCTCCCTCCTCCCCCCTCCCCATGATAGGCCCCAGTGTGTGATGTTCCCCTTCCCGAGTCCAAGTGATCTCATTGTTCAGTTCCCACCTATGAGTGAGAACATGCGGTGTTTGGTTTTCTCTTCTTGTGATAGTTTGCTAAGAATGATGGTTTCCAGCTGCATCCATGTCCCTACAAAGGACGCAAACTCATCCTTTTTGATGGCTGCATAGTATTCCATGGTGTATATGTGCCACATTTTCTTAATCCAGTCTGACTCTCCTTTCTAAGCCCAGACCACAAGTGAAATTGTGACATACATGCACCAAGCACCTAAGAGGTATATAACATCTTCTTGGCAGTGTGACAAAGGGCACTGTTATATATCACTGGGACCAGCTCCCAGCTGATGTAAAATCTTGGCCTCAACCCTGCCTACAAAGAGCATTGTGGTTTTTATCTAGCTCCATCTTATAGGTGATGTGACTTCATTCTACTGCCTTGGCCTTGTAATTATGGTGCATTGTGACACATAACTGGGTACTGTACCCAGGTGATGTGACTGTTTACTAGGTGGGATTGTGACCATGTAAGATTTTTAACATGTCACTTGGCTCAGCACCTAGGTGATGTTTCTTTTCTCTTGCCTGGGCCCTGACAACCAGAGAGATTGTGACATATTGCTGAACCCAGCACCAAAGTGAGGTCACTCTATTGCCTTGGTCCTGCACATAGAGGCCATTGTGACATATACCCAGGCCAACTGCTTAGGTGATGTGTGTCTCTTCCCCTGCCTAATCCCTGTCAACAGCAGGGATTTAGAAATGTCACTGAAATCAGCATCCAGGTGATGTTACTCTTCTTCCTTTGTCCTCCCCACATGCCATATGTAACATTTCACTGAACCAGTACTCACTCAGGTGCTATGAGTTTCCATTCTTCTCCCTGCCCTCAGGTAATATAGTGTTATAACCTGAGACCAGATCAAAGCCCTAATAATGACTCTTGTATCTAAAGACAAGGTATGTGCAGGATGGTAACTCTAATTCCTGGACCTTTTCACAGGTGTTATTGTGATATGTACCTTTGCCCAGCTCCTGAGTGTCTTATTAATCCTGCCAAAGTATAGCCCATAGATTATATTTTGACATACCTGGGCCATGAACCTTGGTGATTTGAGTCTCTTGTCTTAACAGTGTCCTCAGAAGTGATTGTAACATATTTGTGGACTCATCATGCAGGTTAGGTACTTTTCTCTCCTTCCTGAATCCTGCTTGCAGTGAAGCGTGTAGCATTGCTGAGCACTGCATCCAAATGGTATGACTCTCCTGTCTGGACCCTTCATAAGGAGACATTATAACATATATCTGGGCCCATCATTTAGGTGATTTGACTCTCCTCTCCCACCTGGACACTCTTAACAAGAGGCATTCTGCCTTATACTTTTCTGTTAGAACCCTGATTACAAAGAGAATATTGCAATATTTCTGGCTTAGAATTTAGGTGTTGTGGTTGTCCTGCCTGTTTAGTAACCACACGGGAGATGGTGACATATACCTAGGCACAGGTAACCAGCAAGATAAATACTCTCGTATGTGGCTCCAGCTAATTGGAGAAATGTTGACCCTAACATTTTTCAGAACATGAGTGATGACCGAGATCTTTTTCTGTTACAAAGATTACAGAATATTAGAATATTCACATATTTTATACTGCCCTTGGGTTGTATAGAGATTGCCATAACAGTGTATACAGAGTGTTGTATAGAGAGTTTCATAACTGTGTATAGAGTGTTTATAGAGAGTATTACATAGAGAGTATGGTACAGATAGTTTTATTGCATACATAGGAAATTCTGACTATCGTATGTACATTCAGCTGACAGTAAGAACTATCGTCTTCACAGATGGATGAAGGCAACTGTCCTACATGAAAACAGGATGTATGTGGTATTGTAAAACGAATCCCTAAAATTTTATTCCATAATGACTGTGATATAAATCTTTGCCACACACCTGTGTGATTTCACTCATTAGATTGGGTTACCTACGTAAGTGATTCTGATATCTACCTGGGGCAAAACTGAAGTGATGTGACTCTTCTGCCTGGTCCCTGCTCTAAGTAAGAATTGTGACATCACTGGATCAAGCACCCAGGTGATGTTACATTCTTGCCTGCACCATGCCCACACTTGTCATTGTGATATATCACTGTGTCCATCACATGGAAGATGTAACTAACCTCTTTGGAATGGGCCCTGCAAACAGGGCAGGATAGTGACATATTTCAAGGCCAAGGCACACAGGTGATGATACAGGTTTGCCAGGGCTATACCCAAAGAGGATACTCTTACATATCACAGGGCCTATCATGTAGGCAATGTGGTTTTCCTGCTTAGTACTTGCCCACCTAAATTATGACATATTGCTAGACCAGGCACAAAAGTGATGGCACTATTTTTCGTGAGCCATGCTTCAAAGAAGATTTTGCAACATATTTCTGGGACTATCACCTAGGTGATGTGCCTTCCTGTTTGGCCCTGCCCACATGAACATGGTGATGTAACAATGGAACCTGTACCTAGGTTCATTTTTAAGGGGGTTCATTTTTAAGGGGGCTTTGTGAATATCTCAGGACCCAGGACCACGTGACTCTTTAGCCTGGTTTCTGCCCACATATTAAAATGTAACAAATACCTAAAGAAGGACCTTGGTGTTACAACTGTTTTTCTGCCTGTGCCTTGCCTACTGGTGACATTGGTCCATATATCTGAGCTCATGACCTAAGTGATGTGACTATCCTCTTCAGTCTGGGCCTTTACAGTAACAAGATTGTGAGATATTGATGAGGCCAGCACTTAGGTAATGTGAATCTCTTCTTCTCTCTGGCGTTCACAAGGAGGGGAGGGGATAAGGCAATACGTACGGTCATAAGTCCATATAAGCATGTATGCCTCTGAGAGGTTTGCAGTTCTCATGCATCTCGTATAAGGTTCTCAGATGTTAGAGAGAGTTTTACGCAATGGTGAACATGTGAGTGTACACATGAGCACATATACAAGGACCCAGCACCTACATAATGTTACTCTTTTGCCTGGGTCCTGCATATACAGAGAATTATGACATATTCCTGAGTCCAGCACCCTGATAATGTGACTCTCATGCCTGTTCTGGAGACACAGAATGTATTTTGACATATCCTGGCCCCTTAGACAGGTGTTTTTACTCTCATTCCTTTGCTGTTTTTTTTTTTTTTTTTTTCCACATGTGGGATTGTGTCATATTGTCCAGCACCCAGTTAATGTGAGTCTAACTATTATACCCTACATAGAAAGGGCATTCTGACATGTTGCTTTGGCTCAGCACTTAAGTGATGTTACTCTCCTTCCTAGTTTTTTGCCCACAAATGGGACTATGACATATTCATTACTTCAATTCACAGGCATGATGGTCAAACAAATATTGGGAATCAGCCAATAGAAGATATATTCCCTTTCATTGCTAGGCTTAGGGAAATAGTTAAGGTCCTGGGTTGCATATCTGTGCCAAGCTCATGAAGCTTTACAACACTAACTTATAATGTATAAATGCCTTGAGTGGTACAGAGAGATTCATGACAGGCACCAACAAAATTTCTAATTGGAGTTCTCAGTTACACACACAGTTCAAAGCAAGTGTTGTCACCATCGCATATGTTTAAAGCCCACTGTTAAGGTCTTGAGTCTAACAAGTGAATATAGTACAAAATTGGAATTGTGACATTCATATGCGGTCTGGCGCCATGTAGGATGGTGACTCATTTATTGATCCAGCTCAAAGGAATAAAGATGAACCTAGCTTACCCCTGAACCTAGCTTAGAGAAGAGATGTTGAATCTTATAGCTAGGCTTAGGGCCATATGTAAGATCATGAATCCATAAGAGCATGTAGGTCTCAGAGTGGTTTGCAATTCTCATGCTGCATAAAGCCTTTAAATGTTGTAGAATGTCTTAAAACCACCCAGAAGACACATAGATTGTGACTTCCATATATAAACCCAGCTCACAGTTAATGGTGTCACCCCCAAAGACAAGGAGTTTTGGCATGTTACTAGGTCGAGTACCCTGGTGTTGAGACTTTTTGGCTTAAATTCCTACTCATGGGTGCATTGTAACATATTACTGAGTTAGAATTATTGTAATGTGACTCTTCTGTCTGGATACTGCCAACAGGGGATATATCATCTCTGGGCCTATAAGGTAGGTGATTTGTCTTTCCCGCCTGTACCTTGCCCCAGAAGATATTGAAAAATATTACTTGACTTAATATCTAGGTAATGTGACTCCCCTCTCCTGCTTGGGTTCTGCTCACCAAAGATATTGTGAAATACCACTGATTGCAAAAGCTAGCTAATATGACTCTCCTTCATATTCTAGTCTCTGTCAAGAGAGGGTATTATTACATATTGTAGAGTTCAAGACCTAGGTGTAGTGACTCTCCTTTTTCTTCTACCTTGTATATACTGGGCTTAGTGACGTATTTTGTGAGGCTATACCAGGTGGTGTGACTCTTCTCACTAGATCCAGCCTACAAATGAGATTATACTGTATGGTTTAATCATGTATGCATGAAAATATCTCTCATACCTGGACCCAGCTAGAAGAGATATTTTGACCCCCATTGCAGGCATTATGGCCATAGGTAAAATCCTGGATTTTTCACTTCTACAAAATTCATAAGGATTATAAAACTCAGGAATGTCATATAAAGCTTTAATGGTACAAAGAGTGTCATAAGAAAGAGCAGATACCTGGTGAGAATGTGACTCTTGTATACATACCTCACTGAAATAATGTCATTCCACACATTAACAGGACCTAGGAATGAAGTACTAAATTTCACACCTAAAAAGTAGTCAAAAGTTGAAATAATTACTCTCATACATGGACCTGATTCAAGGTCATTTGTAAACATTTAAACTATGATTCAGCCCATCTGTGGTGCCATGACTCCCCTACAAGAATACAATCTTCAAGTGTGGTTCAGATTCTTATACATGGATCTTGCCATTGTTGAGACTGTGACTCCTCTACTTCAACCCATCTCAAAGAAAGAGTTGATTCACATAGACAAAAGCAGAAATTGTGTGGGATGTTAAACTTATTTCTGAAACTTCTTGAGAGTGTTATTAGGACAGGTAACTTTTCCCAGTGCAGGAATAATTTAACTCTCTTTTCTAGGCTCAGACCACAGATTCTGCCATATGTGAAACAAGCACCTAAGTAATATATAACACCTTTCTTGACTCTGCCTATAAAAGACAGTTTTATATATCACTGGGATCATTACTTAGTTGATGTGAATTATCTGCCTGAAACCTGCCTACAAAGCAAATTGTGTTGTGTATCTGAGTCCATCACTTAGTGATGTGACTCCCTTCTACTGCCTTGGCCTTGTACTTACAGTGCATTGTAATACATAAGTCTGTCCTGCATCTAGGTGATTTGAGTCTCCTTTTTTTTGTTCTGCCAACGGAAAGAATTGTAACATATCACTTGGCTCAGAACCTCTGTGATGTTTCTTCGCTTTTGCCTGGGTCCTCACCACAGGGAGATTGTGACATATTGCTGGGCCCAGTATCAATATGAGGTCACTCTCCAGCCTTGGTATTGCACAGAAGTACAATTGTTACATATATCTAGGCCGACTGCATAAGTAAACTGAGTCTTGTCTATTGCCAAATTCTACCCACAGAGGGAGTTTGATGTATTACTGAAATTAGCATCCAGGTGATGTGATACTTCTTCCAGGATCCTGACCACAGGTTGATTGTGACATCTCAGTGGACCCTCACCCACGTAAGTGATGTGAATTTTTGTCTTTTCTCCGGCCCCAAGTGATATTGTGCCATATAACTGTCACCATAACAAAAGCCTAATAACAATTCATATAACTGGAGCCAGAGTACGTGCAGGATGCTAACTCTTATTCTTAACTCTTTCCACAAGTGTAATTGTGACACAGAACTTTGTGCAGTTCCTGAGTGATTTAATAAACCCAATTAGGTATAGCCCACAAATGAGATTTTGACAAATACTTGGCCAAGCACCTTGGCAACATGACCCTGTACAATGTCCTCAGGGGGGATTGAAACATATTTCTGGACCCATATTCTATGTTACATGACTCTCATCTCCTACCTGTACCCTGTTGTCTTCAGTAACTGTAGCTTTTCTAAACACTGCATCTAAAACATATGTCTCTTCCCTGGGCCCTGTCAACAGGAGGCAATATTACATATTTTTGGGCACAGTTTTTAGGTGATATGACTGTCCTCTCCTGCCTGGACACTACCCACAAAGGACACTGTGCCACATAGCTAGACCTAGCACATAAGTTATGTGACTTTTCTGACAGGACACTGCCTACGAAGAGAATATTGAAATAATTTTGGCCCAGTAGTTAGGTAATGTGGCTACTCTGTCTGCTTCATAACCACAGAGGGAATTGTAACATATATCTAGGCATGGCTCACAGAAATGATAATGACTCTCATATGTGACCTCAGCCAATAAAGGATATTTTGATTCTTATAACTAGGTTTAGGGACACATGAGATGTCCTGGATCACCTTCGCATACAAAGGTCACAAAGGATTACAGCACTCATACATATTTTACAAAGTCTTTTGGTTTTAAACACAGAATGAAAGCAGGGCTTGGGACACAGATAAAATTTTGAGTCTTGTATGCACACCCAGGTGACAGTAAAGACTGTCATCATCTCATGTGGATGAAATCAACTGTCACACATGAAAATAGAACATGTGTGGTATTGTAAATCTCATGTTTGCAACATTCTGGCAGTGTAATTGTGACATAAATCTTGGCCAAGCACCTGTGGAATTTGACTCTCCAGACTTGTTCCAGTGAATATATGGATTGTGATATCTACCTAGGTCAATCTTGATGTGATGTAACTCTCCTTCATGGGTCGTTTTCTCAGTAAGAATTATGACATATCGCTGGATCTAGCATTCAGGTGATGTTACATTCTTGCCTGCATCATGCCCAGCACAATTACAGTAACTTATTTCTGTGTCCACCTCATAGGTGATATAACTCTTTTCTCTAGAATTGGCCCTCTGCAAATGAAGGATAGTCATATATTTTAAAGCCAGGCACACAGGTGAGGGTACCCTTTAACGAGAGCCACACCAAAAGGAGGGCATTGTGTCATATCTCTGGGCCTATTACCTATATTTTGTGGCTCTGCTTCTTGGGACCTGCTGACCTAGAGAGTGACATTTTTCTGGCCAGGCACACAGGTGATGGTACTCTTTTGCCAAGGCTATGCTTAATAGCAGACATTATGACCTATCTCTGGGCCTATCACTTAAGTGAAATGATTCCCACTTTGGGCCTTACCCACGTGAAGCATTGCAGCATTAGCTGAGAAACTGCACCTAGGTGATGTAACTCTCTGGCCTGAGTGCAGTCCTTAGACAGCCTTGTAACATATCTCAGGACCCAGCATCCAAGTGATGTGGTTCTCTCCTGCCTGGTCTGTCCCCACTTGTTACACTGTGCATATTCTTAGTGAAGCACCTAGGTGTTATGACTCTCCTCATCTGCCTGAGCCCTGCCTACTAGAGACATTGGGACATTTCTCTAAGCCCATGACCCAAGACAAATGACTTTTTTTTTTGGTCTATACCTTGACAGTAGGAGGAATCTCACACATTGCTGTGCCAAGCTCTCAGTGTATGTGATTATCTTCTTTTTCACAAACCACGCCCACAAAAAAAGGAATTTTGCCCCATTGGGGGGCTCATTATCCAGATGACGTTACTGTTCTGGGTTGTTTCTGCATAAAGAGAAAATTATGCCATATTGCATAACACAGGACCCAGCACCATTATGATGTGACTCTCATGCCTGTGCTGGATCCTCTGAATGGTTTTTGACATATATTGGGGCCATTATGTAGATTTTTTGGCTCTCATAACTTTGTTGAATTTTTTACAAATGTGGAATGAGGTCATGTTGGTGTGTTTAGCACTCAGTTAATGTGACACAATTTCTTATACCTGGATAGAAAATGCATTGTGATATATTGTTTGGCACAGCACCTAAGTGATGTTACCCTCCTGCCTGTAGTTTTGCCCACAAATAAAATTATGACATATACATTGCTTCAGTTCAAAGGCACAATGATCAAACTTATACTGCGATTCAGCCAATAAAAGGTATTTTCCCTGTCATCATTAGGCTTAGGTCAATGGTTGAGGTTCGGGGTTACATATTTGTACCAAGATCACAGAAACTTACAACACTAACTTATATTGTATAACCTATTTTCTGATAGAGAATTTCATAACAGGAGCCAGCAAAATTTCAGATTGAGACTCTTGAATGCCCACCCTAGTGAAATTAAAAATTGTTGCCATCACACATTTACAAGGCCTACTGTTGAGGTCCAGAGTCTAACAAGTGAATATAGCACAAAGTTGGAATTGTTACTTTTATATGTGGATCTGACCACAAGTAGGATGGTGACTCATTTCTAGACACAGCCTACAGGCATAATAATGGGTCTTCTCTCTTAAACTTGCCTAGAGGAGAGATGCTGATTATCAAACCTGATTTTAGGGCAATATACAAGATTATGAGTCAGTATGAGCGTGTAGGCCTCAGAGAGGTATGCAACTCTCATGCAGTTTTTATAAAGCCCTCAGATGTTGTGGAGTGTCATACTTTGACACATCATACATGTGAGGTTGTGACTCTAATGTATGCTCATCTAAAAGTTAAAGATGCCACCCTCAAGGATGAGGAGGTTATATCACATCACTGGGCCTTTTACCCAGATGTTGATACTTTTCAGCTAAATTTCTTCTCATGGGTTCATTGTTACAAATTGCTGGGTGAAAAAATCATAATAATTTAACTCTTCTCCCCGAGCCCTGTAATAGGGGATATTACCACATATATCTGAGCCTAATACCGAGGTCATGTGTCTCCTGCCAATCCCCTTCCCACAGCGGACACTGTGACAGATTGCTAGATATAGCATCTAGGTAATATGACACTCCTCTCCTGACTGTATCCTGTCCACTGAAGAAATTGTGATATACTACTGAGTGTAAAACCTAGGTGACATGACTCCCCTCTTTGTCCTGAACTCTACCAGAGAAAATTATTGCATATTGCTGATTCAAGCACCCAGGTGGTGTCATTCTTTTTCTACTTCAACCCTGTCTACATTGGGCATGGTGCCATATTACTTGAGACTGTATTCAGGTGATGTGACTCTTCTGCCTGGTTTCTGCCTGTGTGTTAGATTGCAGTATATAACTAGGGAAGCACCTAGGTGATATGACTCTCCTTCTCTACCTGGCCCTTCCTGTTTGGGTCATTGGGATATATCTCTGAGCCCATGACTTAAATGAAGTGACTCTCTTCTTCTGCCTGATCTTTACAAAGGAGGGATTGTGTCATATTGCTTAACCCAGCACTCAGGTTATTTAACTCTCCTTGTTTTCTCAAACCATGCTAAAAAACAGAAACTAAGACTTATTGCAGGACCCAGCAAACAAATAATGTTACTCTTTTGACTGAGTCATGCATAAAGAGGAAATTTTGGGCGCCTACCCACTGAAATAATTGTGACATACCACTGAATGTAAAACCTATGTGATGTGACTCTCCTCATTGTCCTGGACTCTGCCAAAAGAGGACATTATTACATATTGCTGAGCCTAGCACCTAGATGGTGTGACTATCCACTGTTTTTTCAACCTTATTTTCAATGGGCATGATGATATATTATTTGAGGTTGTGCCCAGGTGATATGACTCTTCTGACTGGGTCCTACTTACAAATGAGATTACCACGTGTCACTGGTGCTGCACCCAGATGATGTGACTTTTCTGTCTTCTTTCTGTCCAAAGGGGAAATTATGACATATACCTGGATTCAGCTCATATGCACAATAATAACTCCTTTACCTAGATACAACATCTAGGTAATGTGACTCTCCTCTCCTGCCTGGATTCTTCCCACTGAAGAAATTGTGGCATACCACTGAGTGCAAAACCTGTTTGAATTATATCACCTAAATGCTAATTCGGCCTGGATACTGCCAACGAAGGACATTGTGCCACAGAGCTGGTCCTAGCACACAAATTAATTGACCTTTCTGACAGGACCCTGCATACAAAGAGAATATTGGAATATTTCTGGCTCAGCAATAGGTTATTTACCACAAAGTAAATATTGACATACACCTAGGCACAGCTCACAGGTATGATAATAGCTCTCATATGTGGAACCCACACATAGGAGAAATTTTGACCTCATAACTTGCTTTGGAAACAGGAGTGATTAAACATCTTTCTGGTAGAAAAGGTCACAGAAGATTATAACTGCCACAGATATTTTATAAAGTCCTTGGCTTATACACAGAGTGCCATAACAGAACACAGCAGAAAGGTGAAATTATGAGTCTCATATGCATGCCCAGCTGACAGTAAAGACTGTCACCATCTCACATATATGAAGCCAACTGTCACTCATGAAAACACAACATGTATGATATTGTAGATCTCATACCAGTAGTTATAAAGCCCTTGGAGATTGTAGAGCATATGATACATTGGCCAAGCACATATATGAGATTGTGACACTAATATACATACTCAGCTAAATGTTAAAGGTATCACCCTCAAAGATGAAGATATTGTGTCTTATCACTGGGCCTAGTACCCTGGTATTAATACTTTTTGACTCAAATTCCTTTTCATGGGTGCATAGTCATATGTTGCTGGGTCAGAATCATAATAATGTGACTCCTCTGCCTAGGCCTTGTCAACACGAGATATTATCACATATCTCTGGACCTATCAGCTAAGCGATGTGTCTCTCCAGCCTGTGCCTTGGCCCCAGAGTACATTTTGAAATACTACTGAAACTAGCATCTAGGTAATGTAGCTTCCCACTCCTGCCTGGGTCCTGCTTACCAAAGAAATTGTGACATATGGCTGAATGCAAAACCTAAATGGAATGTCTATCCTCTCTATTCAAGAGTTCATTTCTGTGCTGAATTCTGTATTTTTTTTTTACTTTGGTGTTCTCCCTTTATACCAGTAACAAAGTGTTTTAATTCCTGTAGGGCTTTTTTTTGTGTATGTTTGAATATTGTTAAGTGAAATGCTTCTAATATATATTTTTTTATTTTCAAAGATGGTCAGGCTTTTAATGGTCTGTTGAAGTCTTACATAATTTTGTGGGTTCTTTTCCATTTTTTGAAAAGTAAAATTTAAATTTGAAAATGGGGTCTGGGGTTGAATGTGTGGGTCACTTAAAGCAGCATGGACATCTTTATAATTATGTCTTCCAACAGTGGGAAAAGAGCATGCTTAAAATTGTGTTGTTAGACACGGTGGCTCATGCCAGCATTTTGGGAGTTGGAGAAGGGTGGTACGGCTTGGTCAAGACATCAAGACCAATCTGGCCAACGTGGTGAAAACCCATCTCTACTAAAATAAGAAGAAAATTATTTGGTGTGGTGGTATGTGCCTATAGTCCCAGCTACTTAGAAGGCTGGGCCATAGAGTCACTTGAACCCGGTAGGTGGATGCTGCAGTGAGCCAAAATAGTGCCACTGCACTCCAGCCTAGCAACAGAGAAATACTCTGTCAAAAAAAAAAAAAAAAAAAAAAAAAAAAAACTGTGCTAATTTTCATATTTTTTGAATTTTTCAGCTTTTCTTCTGCTACTGATTTCAGCTTTATTCCATTTGGGCTATAAATAATCATCTGTAAAATTTTATTTAAAAAATTGTTAAAACTTCTTATGTGGTGTCACAGGTGGTCTATCTAGGAAAATATTGTATGTGCTATTGAACATAATGTTTATTTTGCTGTCTGCATACATTTGCTAGGTGTAATTATTGTTTGGTGCATTCAAGTTTTTGTTCCTTTATTGATATTCTGTCTTGCTTCATTTATTAATGACAGCGGGATATTGATATATCTTTCTATTATTATTTTACTATTTTTGCTTCTATTCTGTTAATGTTTGCTTTATATGTGTGCGAAAACTGAAATATATTTACAAGATCTCAGTGAATGGATGCTCTTACATAATTGAATATCCTACTCAGTATTCTTTTTTTCTTTTGAATATGACAGTTTTCAACTGAATAAATTGTTGCCTCTTTTCCTCTCATGGTTAACACTTGCATGGAATGTATTTTTCATCCTACCTTTTTCATTCTGTTTTCTTTTATTGGATCTGAAGTGAGTCTCTTTAAGATATGATATAGTTAGGTCTTAATATAGATTATGATATAATTAGTTTTTTTAACTTTGAAGGATACTTTTGCTGGATATAGTATTCTTGCTTAGACTTTTTTTCAATGTTTTAACTATGTCATCCTACTTTCTTCTTGCTTGAAATATTTATGTTAATAAATTTACTGGTAATCTTGCAGAAGTATGCATATAAATAACACATCTCTTTTTTCTATCTGCATTCCAGATTATCTACTTGCCTGTGACTTTCAAAACATTTCTTATGTTATGGCTTGTTAGAAATCATTTTGTGTTAATCTTAAATGAAAATTGCTGAGCTTTTTTATTTTCTTATATATTTTACTAATGTTGAAATGCATTTTAGCCTCTTTTTTTTTTTTGTACTTCTAATCCACAATTTTTATTTTATTTTGTGCTGTTCATCTTTTGGTTGGTTTAATTTTTGCTACTTCATTTTATTATCCTACAAATATTAAGAATGTAACAAAGCCTATAGGTTGTTCTCAGATATTACTAAACATAAGATAATTTGTACTGGAAAGAAACCCTGCAAATGACACAAAAGTTAAAAAATTTTTACATGGTTTTCAGTCCCAACCCTTAATAATCACAAGAGAATTCATATGGAAGAGAGATCTTACAAATGTTAAAAATGTGGCAAAACATTTAAGTGTCTTTCAGACCTTACTAATCACAAGAGAATTAACACTGGAGAGAAACCCTAAAAATGTGAAGAATGTGGCATAGCATTGAGCTTGTTCTCATAACTCATTAGATATAAGATAAATACTAGAAAGAAACTCCACAAGTGTAAAAATGTGGAGAAACTTTTAACAAGTCCTCATATTGTGTCCAACATCAGAGACTTAATGCTGAAGAAATGCAGTATAAAGGCAAAGACTGTTGAAGAACATTTAAGTTAATATTTTGGAGGGTCTCTAAGAAATTGCTTTATAATCTGGGTGCTTTTGTGTTGGGTGCATATATATGCCTTTACTAATATATTACACCCTTTTTTGTCTTTTTAAAGGATCTATGTGGATTTAAAGTCTGTTTTGCCAGAAACTAAGATTGCAACCCCTGCTTTTTTTTTCTGTTTTCTATTTGTTTGGTAGATTGTTCTTTTTCCCTTTATTTTGAGCTTATTGGAGATCAGTGTCACGAGTACAGAATACAATTAGATCTTGATCCTTTATTCAACTTGCCATTCTTTTTTTTTTATATAGGGCACTTACATTTAAGATTAGTATTTATATGTGCAGATTTGATTCTGTCAGTATGATCTTAGCTGGCTGTTTTGCACATTAGTTTATGTGGTTGCCTTATAGTGTCAGCAGGTTATGTACTTTAGTGAGTTTTTGTAGTGACTGATAATAGTATTTTTCTTATTTAGTGCTTTCTTCAGAAGCTCTTGTAAGGCAGGTCATGTGGTAACAGATTTCCTCAACATTTGCTTATCTTAGTAGGATTATATACATTTTTTTTTACTTCTGGAGCTTACTTTGATCAGATGTAAAATTCTGGGTTGGAATTCTTATTTTTTATGAAAGTTGAATATTGACCCCTAATCTCTTTTGATTTGTAGAATTTCAGCTGAAAGATTTATTGTTTGTCTGATGGACTTTTTTTTACAGGTAACCTGGCCATTCTTTCCAACTGCCTTTAACACAATTTTTTTCTTTCATTCTGACCTTGTAGAATCTCTTGAAAATGTGTTTTGGAGATGACCTTCTCATGGAGTATCTTATTGGGCTTCTCCACACTTCCTTTATTTGAATGTTGGCCTCTCTATCTAGTTGGAGAAGTTATCATGGATTGTATCCCAAAATATGTATTTCAAGGTGTTTTCATTCTCCCCATTGCATCCACGCACTCTCTTTAATCATAGATTTTATTTCTTTACATAATCCCATATATCTTAGAGGTTTGCTCATTTCTCTTTATTCTTTTTTAAGGGTTTTTGTCTGTCACATTTTAAAAAGCCAGTCTTGAAGCTATAAAATTATTTTCATTGTTTGCCCTATTCTGCTGTTAATAATTTTGATTACATTATATAATTTTTGTATTGTGTCTTTCAGCTCTATCAGATTGTCCACATTTTACTCCCAGCTGGCTGTTTCTGCTATTGGTTTCTTCATTTTTTTTCCTTCCTTGCATTGGGCTCCACTTACTTTTCAAGCTCAATGAAGTTTATTTCCTTCCCTATACTGAACTCTATTTCTGTCATTTTAGGACTTGCTGGAAACTTAATTTGGTCATTTGGAAGAAAGTAGTGACTCTGATTTTTTGTGTTTTAAACATTTTTGCATGGATTTAGTCTCATCTGTGTAGGAATATATTTGAGAGTAGTGATCTTTGAATGGAATTTTGCTGTTTTTAATCATATTTGATACTAGAAAGAAACTCCACAAGTGTAAAAATTGAGTATTTGATTGTGGTATAAGGTGCATTCATTCCCAGGCTTTGTTCCTGGCAGTTTTTTGTTTGTTTGTTTGTTTGTTTGTTTGTTTTTGCTTTTGTTTTTGTTTTTTTGGAGGTGGGCAAGCAATGCTCATCTCACAACTTAGACTGCATACTTTGAAGGATGTGTTTGAGCCCCAGCTGTCTTCTACGGCTCCTTGATATTAGAGGTTCACCACTCTGTGGGCCTAAGGTGTCATAGCTGCAGCAGAGTGCTAATGGATATGGGGTTTCTGCTTGTCTTTGGGCATTCGTATCAGTGACAGAAACAAAGCAGCTGGGAGGATTGAGGGTACCAGCTAGAGACCATGTGTCCTTTTGCACTAAATATGGTATCGACCTGGGGCAGGACGCTGTCCAGCAAAGGTTTTGAAGGTATTTATTTGTGCCTTCCCCAGTAGGGCATTAATTTTCACAATGTGGAACGACACCCTGATCTCTTTACTACGTTAGCACAAAGGGAGGCATGGGGGCCTTCTGACTCACTACCCATCAAAGCTTAATCTACAATAAAAGTTGCTGAGAGTAACAGGGGCATACTGCATTCCCATTTCCTGGTGGAGAAAGCAAAGCCAGACCAGCCTTTGCAGATATGTGCCAGCAAAGTAATATGGTTAGTTGACATGGTCTCATGGAAGGCTGTAGAAGGACAAAACATGTGGGCCGGTATGGTCATGGGGGCTCACTTTCTGAAGCTCTTCAGAAGTCAGGTGTGACCCATCAGTGCAGATGCTTTGCTATTGGCACCCAGGGCACCTGATACTGCCCTGTAAGCAGCTGTAACCAGATTGGGTCCCTGGGAGAGGCCAGCAAGCCAAGGAGTGCTGAGTTGGACCACCTTCTTCTGATTGGGAAGACTATCCTACAGAAATTAGATCTAACATGTCCCCAAGGCTAAAATTTCTTATAGGAGAAGGTTGAGCCTAGAGAAATGGCCATCACTGATCACACTTTACTACACATGCTCTTGCACGAAACCCTTGGGCATTACATGAGCTGGCTTGCACCCTAACTTTTTGCTTGCCTTCTGGGGGCTCAATCTGCAAGAGATGTAGGTCAGCAGTCTCTCATTGAAGCCAGCCAAGGATGGAGAATCTGTGCTTTTATGGAAGTTAGGGGTTCACTGTCTGGTGAAGATCAGTGGGTAGATTGTGGACCCTTGGAGGACGGACTGGACTCCTCTGCCTGAGTAAACTGCAGCATATTTGAAATACAAATATGGCACTTAGTGTTTTCGATTTTTTATTAGTCGGAAGGTAAGAAGAACAGATCTACTGCAGAGGCAGAAGGAGAAATATTTTCAGTTGCCCCTGGAGGCTCTGTCCCAGGAGTTGCTAAGTTGCTACTGGCTCAAGAGCTCTGGCAATGATTGGCTAATGACGTAGCCCTGGAGGACCTGCCTTGTGAGATTATGTAAGAAAAGGCTCTCACATAGGAGTCTGGTCACATTTCTGAAGGGCTCTTGAGTGTCCACTGCAGTATCTAGTCACCTAGATTTTCCAGTACCTGAAGTGATCTCAATGAATTCTTCAAAAACAGGAACAATGGCAGCAAGCCCTTTTCTCTGGGAGCTACACCTCAGGGAGATACACACATTTTCTCAGTCCCAAATTGTTTGGATGAATGGAGGCAAGATGGCGCAGTTCTGGGTTCTTCACCTTCAACTTTCTCATGCCCGGGAAAGACACAGGTTGACTGCGCAGGTGCAACCCAACCTCCGACAGAGAAAAACCGGAACTCACCTACCCACGCCTACTGCCTGGCCCCCAACCCGCCTATGTCCCGCCCTCTCACTCCCAGGCCCAGGACATAAAGCCACTCCCAGCGGGTGCGCTGCACGCACTTCCTCAGCCCCCACTCCTGTCGGGACTGCAGTAACTCTGCCCAAGAGCTCCACCGGGCGACTCTCTCGGCCTCCTTTGCCGGAGGCTGACAGACCTCACCCTCCACACCTTCTTCCCTGAAGCTAGGTGACCAAAAAACATAAATTTGCAGTTTTGCTCCTAGCCTTGCCTACTCACTGGTCCTTTAATACTTGCCCTGGTGAGCCTGGAAAGCAAATCAGTTTCCTGGAAAGCAATTCAGTTTCCTGGAAAGCAAATCAGTTTCTTAAAAAGCAAATCAGTTGGTGCTAAAACCCAGGAGGAGACTCCTACTCAGGCCTCTAAGGATTGAGGAACCTCCTCCTGCACCCACGCCGTGGACGGACTAGGACTTGAGACCCACTTCCCTCACTCTCACAGCCTCTCTGGGGTAAGTGCCCTTGTCTCCTCTTTACCCCCCTCAGCCAAAAATCCTGCACAGGTCTGAGGCCCACTTTTGAGCCACCAAGTGGCTCGGGAGACCTGTTCAGGACAGAGACGTCCGCCTGAAGGTAACCTCCACCTTGGCTCCAAGAGCCTCCAGTCTGTTTCTGGTGGCTCCAAAGGACGCTTTGAAGCCAGGCAGAGTTCAACTTCCATTTCCATTGTGTCCATTGTGTAAGCAAAGAGGAAACAAATGGGAAACCCCCAGTCCAAATTTCCAAAGAGCACCACTTTAGGGTGTCTCCTAGCCAATATAAAAACTCTACAACTCGAACAAGACCTCAAAAGAAAGCAGTTAATTTTCCACTCCACTGTGGTGTGGACCCAATACAAACTAGACAATCAGTCTCAAAGGCCACCAGAGGGCACCCTATACCACAATGTCTTAACTGACCTAAGCAATTTCTGCCAGTGGCTAGGCAAGTGGTCTGAAATTAATTACATACAAGGCTTTTGCACCTTATGCTCTTGTCCCGACCCGCCCTATACTCCTCCTTCTCTCCCCGCTCTCTCCACCCCCTCCCTTCATGCCCAAACTCCTCTTCCTTCCTCCTCATCGACTGGTGGTGAGCTCGCTCCTGTGCCCTCTTCCACGTCCTCAATCGGCCACTTAGGGTCCCCTATCTCTGCACACACCTGCTCTAAGTGCCCTGCTGACACCCCCTACTCCTGCCCCACACCCTCCTACAGTGTTAGCACATTTGCGAGAGGTAGCCGGGGCGGAGAGGGTAGTTAGAGTACATGTCCCGTTTTCACTGGCTGACCTTTCCAAAATTGAGAAGTGTTTAGGGGATTTCTCAGCTAATCCCACTGTATACATAAAGGAATTTAGATACCTTTGTCAGGCCTATGACTTAACTTGGCATGACCTCCAGGTTTTCCTAACCTCTACCCTAAACCCTGAGGAACAAGAGTGCATCCTAGTGGCCACCAGGCAGCATGCCAACCAACAACATTTAACTGATGCCACCATTCCACTAGGGGAGCAAACAGTCCCCTTGGCAGACTCAGACTGGGACTGCCAAGTAGGCCAGCCTGGGTGCCGTAGGAGAGACATCATGGTCCAGTGCCTGTTGGCTGGTATGCAAATGGCTTCAAACAAAGCTCTAAATTTTAACAAATTAAAAGAAATTTCTCAAAATCCGGAAGAAAATCCAGCCGCATTCCGAAATAGGCTAACTGAGACACTAACCCAATATACCCAGCTAGATCTGGCCTCCCCCACAGGGGCCTCCATTTTGGCATCTCATTTCATTTCCCAATCAGGTCCTGACATTCACAAACAACTCCAAAAGGTGGAAAACCGTCCTGAGACACCAATACAAGACCTAGTTAAACTAGCCTTTAAGGTCTATAACTCCAGAGAGGAAACGGCTGAGGCACAGTGGCAGGCTCACCTCAAACAGAAGGTATAGCTCCTAGCAGCAGCTTTACAGCCCAGTCGTAACCCCAAACCAGAGAGCACACACCCCACAGACTCCAAGGTAAAAAAGGAGCCTGCTATAAGTGCGGCAAGGCAGGACACTATGCCAACAGGTGTCCACAAGGTCCCCGAGCCCTAATGCAGCCTTGCTATAAGTGCAAGGCATCAGAACATTGGGCCAGCAAATGTCCTTACCCTTGTCCACCAGCAACCCCTGCCCTGATTGCCAACAGGAAGGACACTGGAAGTCTGATTGCCCCACCCTGAGAACAGGTGCCACGTCTCAATGTGACCCCCTTTCCCAGGATCCTGGGAGCTCCTTCCAGCTCCTACATCTGGACGACGATAACTGAAGGTGCCAAGACTCAGGGACCCCCATCACCCTCACCGAGCTGCGGGTAACTCTCCTGGTAGCGGGTAAGACAATTAATTTTTTGATCGACAGTGGGGCTACCTATTCTGTTTTGCCATCCTTCTATGGACCTAGCCTTCCATCCAATATCTCCATAGTAAGAGTAAATGGAAGGCCATCCACTCCACGAAAAACTCCTCTCCTTAATTGCTGTCTGGCCAACAACTACTTTGCACACTCGTTCCTCATTACACCCTCATGCCCTACCCCCTTATTAGGCCGAGACATCTTGAGCACCTTAAAAGCCTCCATATCCATTCCCACCAACTCATCTACTCCCTTCAATCCCTCATGACCTATTGTTCATGCTTTGTGCATGCACACACATTCCTCCTATGCTGCCCCCACCCCCCATCTTCCCTATTTTTGTACACCCTCAAGTGTGGGACACTTCCATCCTGGTCATAGCGGCCCACCACCCACCAGTTCTTGTCAAGCTCAAAGACCCCACTTGTTTCCCAACCGCCCCCAATTCCCTCTCTCTTCGAAACATCTACAAGGTTTAAAGCCAATTATCACATGGCTACTTAGTCAACATATTCTTGTCTGCACCCATTTCCCCTGTAATACTCCAATACTTCCAGTCAAAAAGGCAGACGGAATGTGTAGGTTAGTACAGGATTTTCGGCTAGTCAATGAGGCTATCCGTCCAATGCACCCTGTAGTTCCCAACCCTTACACCCTTCTGCCCATATCCCCACCAATTCTACATACTTTACTGTGCTAGACCTTAAGAATGCTTTCTTTAACATACCCCTACACACAGACTGCCAGTTCCTTTTTGCTTTCACATGGGAAGACCCAGATACACACACCTCCACTCAACTGACATGGACAGTCCTCCCACAGGGTTCTGGGACAGCCCCCACTTCTTCAGTCAGGCCTTAGCAGAAGACCTGGCCTCCTGCCCCCTCACTAATAGCAAAGTTCTGCAGTATGTAGATGATCTCCTAATCTGTAGCCCTACCAAACAAGACTCTCTTCTAGACACTGCAACTCTCCTCAACCATTTAGGCTCACTGAACACAAGGCCCAAATTTCTCGCCAAACCGTCACATACTTGGGAATTGAAATCACCCCAACAACCCGGTCACTAACTACCGACTGTGTGGCCCTAATATGAAACCTTCCCAATCAAGATGCAAAGAAATTCACAGGGGCCTT
Organism: Trachypithecus francoisi; assembly: GCF_009764315.1. Classification (NCBI taxonomy): domain Eukaryota; kingdom Metazoa; phylum Chordata; class Mammalia; order Primates; family Cercopithecidae; genus Trachypithecus; species Trachypithecus francoisi. The sequence goes on along the minus strand of NW_022680557.1, from coordinate 6,522 downwards.
TGTCCAACCCCAAGTTAATCTCGACTCATTTCACCAGCTTAAAAGCTTACCTTCTCCCACAACCCACTCTCTCACTGCCTGATTTGCAGCATCCCTTCCAACTCTTTACAGATGAAAGGCAGAAAGTGTCAGTTGGTCTCTTAGCCCAGCCTGTCTGCAGCACCCACCACCCTGTAGCCTATCTATCCAAACAACTAGACCCAACTGTACAAGGACGGCAACCCGGTCTGCGTGCATTGGCAGTGGCAGCCTGCCTGACCCAGGAAGTGAAAAAACTCATTAGAGGCAGTAATTTAACAGTCCTCTCCACACACCGTCTTCAGGAACTTATCTCTCATAAAAGTATTAGCCACTTAACTCCATCCCGGATCCAACTTTTCCATCTCTTTTTCGTGGAAGACCCCACTGTTACTTTAGAAGTTTGCTCCTCTCTAAATCCAGCCACTTTACTGCCAGACCCTCTTAAACCACCTCATACTAAACATCTTGTCCTGAAGTTCTGGAGTCTCAACCCCACAGCCACCTACACTTGCATGATCAGCCCCTTCAGAATGCACAACTAACCCTATTTGTGGATGGCAGCTCCTTTATCAACCCTCAAGGAAACAGACAGGCAGGATATGCAGTAGTTACCTCCTCCACAGTTTTAGAGGCAAAACCCCTACCACAAGGGACCACATCACAGCAGACAGAACTCCTGCACTAACCAAGGCACTCCTCCTATCAAAAGGAAAAACAGTAAACATATACACAGATTCTAAATATGCTTTCCTAATTGCACACACCCATTCAGTCATCTGGAAAGAGAGAGAGTTTTTAGCCACCTGTGGTACCCCTATAATCAACAAAAAGCAAATACTCAAAATTCTGGATGCACTGTCGGCACCTTCCAAGGTAGCCATTATACATTGTGAAGGCCACAAAACTCCATCTAACCCAGTAGCAGCTGGCAATAGTTTTGCCAACACCACTGCCAAATTGGCTGCTGGATTCTCCACCCCCACGCTTCCCTCTATTTGTTTTCTCTCTCCTCAATATACCTCTATTTACACCCAAGAGGAAAAGACCAAACTATTACAAAATTCAACAGCCAAACTAACTACAAAGGACTGGATATATATTGATAACAAATTAGTTATTCCTGAAACACAACTCCATACCATTCTAACAGACATACATAATTCTTTACATATAGGACCCAAAGCCTTATACCATTTTCTAAATTCCCTCCTCCATTGTCCAACACTACAAAAACACTTACTTATAATCAACCAGCAGTGCTCCATCTGCCTAAAGACAAATCCTCAAGGGAGCGTTGTGTAATCCCCATCCCAGCAACCAACTCAGAGGACACTAACCAGGCGAAGACTGGCAAATGATTTCACACATATGCCAAAACATAAAAAATTCAGACACCTCTTAACCCTTGTGGACACCTTTTCAGGGTGGATAGAGGCCTATCCCACCACAGGAGAAACTGCTAACATTGTTGCTTCAATACTCACTGAACATATTATCGCTAGGTTTGGCCTCCCGGTCACCCTTCAGTCTGACAATGGTCCAGCATTCATCTCCAAGGTAGTCCAACAGGTGGCAGCCCTCCTACACATCACCTGGAAACTCCACACCCTTTATAGACCTCAGTCATCTGGTAAGGTAGGAAACGCTAACGGACTCATCAAACAACAGCTCACCAAACTCTCCCTGGAGACTCGGCAATAATCATGGGTAACTCTCCTTCCTTAAGCCCTAACCCAGCTGCGAGCAGCCCCATGGAGTCCAACAGGCCTCAATCTGTTTGAATTAGTTTATGGCCGGCTCCTCACCCTCCAGCAGTTACCCACCCTTTCTTCCCCACTGGCAACTTATCTTCCATACCTCACCCTCTTGAGACAACTCCTGAGACAACATGCAGAACTAGCACACCCCCCTCCAACAGACACCTATAGCCCACATCTCTCTCTTAGCCCAGGAGACCAAGTATACTTAAAAGATATCCAAGCCAAAGATCTTCAACCCAGGTGGAAAGGTCCCTGTACTGTCCTCCTATCCACATACACAGCAGCCAAACTTCTAGGACACATGCACTGGGTCCATATATCACAATTAAAAAAGGCCCCCACAGAAGATAATCAGTGGATATCTACTAGACTTACCCTACCTGTCTCAAATTAACCAAACTCTCCCAGCCACCACATATTCCCTGACCTCTTACACATCCCAATTTCTCACCTTACTCTATATAAACATAACAGAATTCCAATGTATTACCCCAGATCCCTACTTGCCTCCAGATAATAGCCCATCACAGTGGTTTTTCGCGCTTACCTTTATAGAACATCTTCAGTGGCAAGGTGTACTCAGTGATTACACTGAAGATGAAGTCCTATTTCATATATATAGTACTATCTTTTTCTTGCATTTCAATCTCTATTACTAACCAACCTTTCATATGAAGATTCTCTATAGTTGAGACCTGGTCACTCGAAAATAAACAGCACTCACAGCTACAAGGCACTGCTGACTGCCCCCCTTCAGGCTGCCAACCCCATCTTACTAGAAGTTTCACCCTATTGTGTTGCAGTGCGGCCAGAGCTAAGGCTCTCTGCTTCCTGCACGATCAGACACATTACAATTGTAAGACTTACTGGAAACAAAAGAACCTAGGATGCCCTTATATTTATTGTAAGCTCCATTATGCAACCTTGAGACAGGAGAAACCCACTGCTCTCTTCACTGTTGTGAATCAACGAACCCCCCTTCAATACCAATTAAATATCAAAGACCCATGGGGTCCCCAATGGGCAGATAGAGTCAAAGGTGGACTCTACACAGGCTACACAATTCTTAGTTCATTTCCCATGGCTACTTTCCTGATAAAAAGAACACTTGTCCAGCAAAAATCCCTTCCTCAAAACATACAAGCCCTACAGAATTTAACCTTAGCCATACAATCACAAGAACAGGCCTTACAAGATCAATTACAGTCCTCCAATAAAGACCCCCTCTCATGGTTAAAACTAGTCCATCAAAGGTTAAACCTAACACAGGCAGCCAACATAACAAATCTCTCCCACTGTTTTCTCTGTGCGGCCCTTGAAAGAGCCCCCTTAGTGGCAATCCTTTACCTACTGCTTTCAAGGCTACAACTAACTCTACAAGCGCCTCCCAAAAACCGTTCTTACTCCAAGTCCCACTATATCAAAACCCAGAAAGTCCAGTCCTTCCTTTCTGCTACTCTACTCCAAACACCTCCTGGTGTAATTATACCCAGCCACCCTCTAAGACCCAGACGTCTCCCATAGTAGGATATTTCTGGTGCAACAAAATCCTCTTCAAGGTCCTTAATCACACATTCATTGGTCAATCCCTCTGTGTCCCAGTATCCCTAGTACCTAGTTTAACCTTATATAGCAAAGCAGAAATAGCTGAACTTGTTATACAATTTAACCCTCTTCCTAATGACCTCCAAAAATGGGCTGTCTTCCTTCCCCTAGTCATCAGAGTCTCCCTGGCCTCCTCCCTAGTGGCATCAGGGCTTGGAACTGGGGCACTAACCTACTTGGTACAGTCTATCCCATCTCTAACAGCTCAAATTTGAGAGGCCATAGAGGCTTCAGCTGAAAGCCTGGCCTCTCTACAGCATCAAATTACCTCAGTGGCCCAAGTAGCAGCACAGAATAGGCGAGCATTAGATTTACTTACTGCCAAAAAAGGAGGAACCTCTCTTCTTAGGAGAAGAATGCTGCTATTACATAAACGAGTCAGGCCTAGTAGACACTAACATTCAAACTCTAAACAGGATTAAAGCAGAATTAAAAACCTACAATACCCCCTTCATCCCCGGACCACCGATATGGCTGTTGCCCATAATACAGCAGATGTTCCCATTCCTAATTCCCATACTAATCCTCTGTTTTGTCTTATGTCTTGCTCCTGTTTTAATCAAATTTCTCCGAGCCAAAGTTCAGGAGATCATGTGCGTCACCTTCAACCAGATGCTTCTTCATCCGTACGTCCAAATACCAACCATAGGCTCCAACATTAATGACGGCCCCTAGCAGCAGGAAGTAGCCAGACTGACTATGGTGCCCCTTATCACTATTGTCAATAAAAGGTTGGACTGTTTGGACGAACAGAGGCAAGATGGTGTAGTTCCGGGTTCTTCACCATCAACTTTCCCGTGCCTGGGAAAGACACAGGTCGACTGCGCAGGTGCAACCCGACCTCCGGCAGAGAAAAACCAGAACCCGCCTAGCCATGCCTACCGCCCAGCCTCCAACCTGCCTATGTCCTGCCCACTGCCCTCCCACTCCCAGGCCCAGGACATAAAAGCCACTCCCAGCGGGCGCTCTGTGCACACTTCCTCAGCCCCCACTCCTGTCGGGACTGCAGGAACTCCACCTGAGAGCTCCACCGGGTGACTCTCTCGGCCTCCTTTGCCGGAGGCCGACAGACCTCACCCTCCACACCTTCTTCCCTGAAGCTAGGTGACCAAAAAACATAAATTTGCAGTTTTGCTCCTAGCCTTGCCTACTCACTGGTCCTTTAATACTCGCCCTGGTGAGCTGGAAAGCAAATCAGTTTCCTGGAAGATTCAGTTTCCTGGAAGCAAATCAGTTTCTTAGAAAGCAAATCAGAAATCACCTGTACAAGGTAGTTGGAGACCATTGTTCAAAAGTCTAACTCAGTGAGGAGAACATAACTAGGGACCCACTGAAGAAAGCAGTCTAGCCACGTTTTTTTTTAGGACAGCTCTACTGTGAAGAGGTACCACTTCCACACCAGCTTATATGTATTCTCCCAACCCATAAGCCTGAAAAAGGTAAGTCACACAATCATGATAAACAGAAGCTCATTCCTCACTCTAGAAATTGTATCCCAAAGAGGTTTCAACATTGCATCAGCCAAAGAGCACCAGTGGTGGTAGCTGGAAACACTAGTTGGAAAGGACTTTCCAGTGAGGAGGAGAAACAAGATTGAAAGCCTGCTTTAACAGGCCATCTGGGCATGTCTTTTAAGAGCACCTGTACTATGTTAGGATTTTTTCTGCCTTCATTCAGTTTGGGCTCTTCATAACCTGAAGGCTGGAATGGCTAAGTTGTCCAAGCAGCAAAGATGGTGGCCCAGTCCTCTTTTTGGTAGCTCCATCGCAGGGAGGGGCACTGCTGCTACCAATGGATGGGTGGAATTCTAAGCCAAGAGGTTTTACCCTGTGAGGCACTGTGGAGGTGGGTCCTATGGACCAACACTACTCAGTCTCCTGGATTCACCTCTTTCCTCTGGTTATGTATTGGAGTATAACCTCCTGTTCTGCTAGAGTTGCAGCTATTTTTCTGTGGAGCCTGGAAAGTCAGAGTATCTAAGTCTCTTGAATCTCTGCACAGGACTGAGTGGCTGCTCACCTCAGATTCCATGTAGCTCTGCAGTTTAAACTGAAGCTCTTACTGATGTGGGTTCATGAGCAGCTCTCCTCATCTGAGGGTTGCAAAGATCTGTGGGAGAATCATGGGTTCCCATGGGCACACAAGAACTCACTGCTTTACCATGTGAGGAGGTTCCCTTGGCTTCATGTTGTCCCTGGTTGGCCCATTTTCCTGTCTTGCTTTACTTCATTCTCGATAGTTAAGTTGTTTCTTTGATTAGTCTCAATGCAAGTACCTGGAAGTTTTAGTTGAAGGTAATATATTTATGCATACCTTACTTTTCTCTCTGTGAGAACTACACAGTCTAGCTGCTTCTAGTAAGAAATCTTGGTCATTTTATTCTAAAAGAAACCTACATTTTTATTAAAAGAATTTAGATAAGGCATAGTACTCAAGCAGCATTTTGGGAGGCCGAGGCAGGCAGATCAGGAGGTCTAGATATGGAGACCATCCTCAACAACATGGTGAAACCCTGCCTTTACTAAAATTACAAAAAAAAATAGCAGAATGTGGTGGATCATGCCCATCCCAGATACTCAAGAGGGTATGAGGCAGGTGGATCACTTGAACCTGACAGACAGTGGTTGCAGGGAGTAGAGATTGCACCACAGCACTCCAACCTGGCAACAGGGTGAGTCTCCTCTCAAAACAAACAAGCCAATAAACAAAAAAAGGATTTAGTATTTTTTCAAAAAAAATATTTATGTAATTTAATTCTTACATTTGATGCTATGTCTTTATTTCTAGAATTTATGTGAAGGTACTTGGTCAATGGTTGCTGCATCAGATTATGAGACTTTGTTCTATATTAGATCAACAGATTTATATAGTTTCCTATGGAAGATTAAGAAAACTAAAAACTAAGATGAAGAGATTCTAAGTGGAAAGGCCATTTAGTGGTTGGTTTACAGCAGTATCGTAAGTGACAGAATAATGGGAGTGTGGAGGGAGATCATGATAATATTCTGTATAGTAAGAGAAACAATTTGAATTTTAAAAGAAAATTGCTTTACTGTTTGCAAATTAAGATAACTAAAATACAGTAAATTTCAAAATGCATTTTAATGAGAATGTGTGACCTTAATGGTTGTAATAA